>NC_056746.1:1055513011-1055628011 GCF_019279795.1 Protopterus annectens | reverse complement strand
GTGTCAATGATGGACCACCACTGGTGGCATCCTTTGACCTCTCATACTAGCATACCCTGTTGGCTGCATGAAGGATCACTTCAGAGCAAAGTTGGCGGCAGGCCTCACCAGATCTATTGTGACCTCTACAACATTAATTGTGTTTGTGAGGTTAGTCCATACTTTGTTCCTCCATACTATATTTCCTGACCATCCAAAGAGTCTCCATCCATGTTGGTGCAGAGCAGCTATAATAAATATGTTTTCCTATGGGGAAAAATTGTCGCTTCTAGGTCTGTTTGCCATCTGAAAGACAGTTATATGCACATGCTTAGATTTATGTGGTAGCCCACAAATGGAGATGATTATTTGGACAGCTTATGCTAATTTAATCTCTCTGTTGTCCTATGCAATGCCAAAATCTAGGAACTAGTCCCTGTGCAATATAGTACTGTGATATATAAACAATATCCATGAAGAGTTGGAACAAGAACATAACTTATATCTGTTGAGGGTGTCTGGGGATTTAAACCTCCTAGAGTGGATATCACAACAGTGGAGGTCCAAACACAGCACCATTGTGCCACACAAACCACACACTTTACATGCAATTCACATTAACATACAAACATAACATATGTCTAAAACAGACATGTGTGATGGATGTAGTTGTAATACAATTTGAGCCTAAACAGGAAACCTGTGTAAATAAAACAGTCATATTAACATGAAATGTTATACATGATGAGCTTACGTTAACACATTCAGTATTGACCAGTGAATGCTATCCACATTAGTGGAAGAGGATTTGAGAATTATAAATTGAACAACTTATGGAAAACATAGGAAAGCCTCTATATCCATAAGCAAGCCACAGACAGTACATGGTATGCAGACAGAGACACAGATTTGTTGGTACTAAGTCAATAGTTCTACTACCTGTTTTAAGAAGCATCAGTGAATAAATGTCTATAACAGCAATACCAATACATACTACATAGCAACATATCAATAATGTTGGAATCCATATTTTTCCATAGATATACAACAGAGTGTTTTGTCACCAGCAATATATACATAAAATATGTGACTATGGGCCAGATTCACGAAGACATGCACGGAGTCTTAGAGTAGAGTAAGACTCCATGCAGCCATCATGTCCGACAAGCGATTCAGGAACAGCCTGTAGGGACGTGTAAGAGAGCTCCTAAAACAGCTCTTACACGGACAGGGCTGGGATATGCAAATTACCTCAATTACAGGCGAAAGGCATGCAAATGAGGTAGATTTGCGATTCAGGAAACCAAAACCTGTCCGAGTAAGAGCAGTGTTATTTGCAGAAATGTACTCAGTTCACAACTGAGTACCGTTCTGCAAATAGCAAAACGGTGCCGTGACAGCTCCAAATAAAGGTTGCATCCAGTGCAGGAAGCATGCCAATGGCCAAATATACGGCCATTGGAAATGTTTCCTGATGCAATATGAAAATAAAAATATTTTTTTTTTATTCGCTGATTTCCGATCTTTAAGCATAGCGCAGCACCGCGCAAATGGGCTGCACTCTAAAACCCAGAATACTAAAAATTAAAACCCACAAATGTGGATTTTATTGAAATTGTTAATGTACAATGCAAGGGAATGGCAGGCTGAAGACAACATGGCCACCGAGTAGAGGTTGCTAAGGGGGGAAGCTCAGTCTAAGACATGTAACCAAGCATCAATAGGCAATCCTATGTAAATGAGTGTTAGGATAGTGAATCACAAGTTTACATAGCAAATGAGCACAGTCAGTGGAGTGTAGAAGTAGGATATGGGGAGTAACAGAGTAGAAGTTAGGTAACATCATGAGGGGGGTATGTATGAAAGAAGTGAAGCTCATTGGAGCAGAGTGGCATGTGTCAGCTGTCATTTATACATCATGGAAAGAGGTGTGTCAACAGGTAGGCTAGGGAAAGCCAAGAAATGGAAGGTTGTATGCCGTGGATAACACCAAAGTTTCTTGCTGAACGGATATGCACGCGTGTGCACGCGTGTAAACCCGAGTAAGACAGAGTGCGCGCGTGTAAGCGTGAGTGCGTGCATTTAAGCCGAAGTAAGCATGTATAAGGCTGTTTAAAGAGTTGTAAGCATGTTTGCGCTGGTGTGTGCATGTGTTAACCTGAATAAGCAAGTTTTAGTCCATGTAAGCATGTGTGTGCACGTGTTAGCTGCAGTGCATGTGTTTACACTTGTGTGCACGGCGCTCCCTCCGCTGAGGAAACAGAAAGGAAAAAGGAAGCACAACAAATAGTAGGAAGCTACCAGGGAGTACTAGCAGAGCTAGCAGGTGAAAACAATCAGAATCAGGCAATTACACAGGCAGTACACTAGCCCAGCCCAGCCTAGCACTTAAAACTCTGCAAACAACAGTCCAGTATGTTTCTCACAACAGACACTGCAGTAAGCTAATAGAAGTGAAAACTGAAAAAGCTTTACTGAGACAAAGAAATGTTAGGGGCTGCCATTGCTGTTATAAGGCGACATATGCAACATGCTGAGGGTGGTGACAATGGAAATGCTGCTGTACAACCCACAGTGAGGAGACAGAGAAGAGTGTACAGGCCCAGGGTAACCTACCAGGGGCTACATCAGCTGGAGATAGTGGAGCACTATAGAGTGAACAGAGACCTCCTGCAGCAAATTGTTGAGCTGTGCAGGCCACGCCTCACACACAGAACCAACAGAGGGGAACCCATCCCAGTGGAAACCAAGGTATGTGTTGGCCTAAGAATACCAGCAACAGGTACCTTCCAGAGACCAACTGGTGATATGATGGGGATATCACAGGCATCAGCATCCAGGGTACTACACCAGTTCCTGGATGCCATGTCAGCACATGTCGGTGATCATGTATATTTCCCCAATTCCCGTGAGGTATTGGCCAGCAATATGCATCTCTTCCAGCAAATAGCGGAATACCCCGAGGTAGTGGGTGCAATAGACTGCACGCACATACGCATCAAAGCACCAGCTGGCGAGCGGGGTAGGGTCTACTTCAACCGCAAGGGCATCCTCTCCATCAACTGCCAGGTCATGTGTGATGCCCAGGGCATAATACTGAATGTGTGTGCAGGCTGCCCTGGAAGCTACCATGATTCCCATATCTGGCATCTGATGCAGCTGTATGAGACATTTGCCAATGGGGACATCCCACATGGTCACCTAGTGGGGGATGCTGGCTATGCACTGGAGCCGTGGCTGATGACACCCATCAGAAATGCACACACACCTGAACAGGAATGCCATAATGAGGCACACGCACAAACACGTAATGTAATAGAATGTGTGTTTGGGTTGCTCAAGTCACGGTTCCGGTGCCTGGACACATCTGGTGGAGCCTTGCAGTACTCACCAACTACATGTACCCAAATTGTCATGGTATGTGCTATGCTACATAATATGATCCTGTGAAAACAGCTGCAGCAGGACCAGCATAGGCCTGGGCCAAACAGCCCCCCACCATTGCCAAGGCCATCACAGGCAGACCGTGACTCAGAGGAAGAACAACCCGAGCCTGCCCCAGTAGGCAGAAGGAGGTGTGCCCAGTATGCTTTGGCCTTGGCAAAGAGGCAATGCAATAGCACATACACTGGCTCAGTAGGAACTCTGGAAATGATACCTCTCTCCGACTCGCACATATAGTAAAACGGATGCCTAAGTTGACACTACCTGCTTTCAAACATGTACAAGGAGTGTAGTATGTGCATCCGACATAGGCAGCCCTGCAGCAGCACCTAAGGCATGATTGCCATGTGTTAAGCAATATAAAGCAGCACTAAACAGCATTTACCACCATGTAGTATATGCAAACAAAATCACACACACCAACTAGCACAACTGTGGTCAGTGTTCAGTAATATTGGGCAACGTCCAGCAATGTTGGTGAATATTGAGCAATCTTCATACTGTGAAAGGACAAACCAAAACAAAACAAAAATAGGCCAGCAGATAGACTCCAAGGAGGCCAAACCAAAGTAGACAAGATCACACCACGAATTTACCTAGGTTTCGTCTTTAATCAGACTTCTTCAGAATACAAATGATAAAAAACACTCCCTTTTTATATATGTAACACATGACAGTGACGTCATCAAGTAATTAATACTGTAAAAATTCCTTTCAAAATAAAAGGAATACTTGTAAAATTAGCAATGTCAGACAAGCCTGGTCTAAGTAGGGCATAGCTGAACAAAAGCCAACATGCTAATATTTGCTTAATGGGCCCTTAAGCAGTCTGGTCTGCTCAGTATGAAAATATAAAGCAGTGATGGGCTTCGAACCCAGGATACTGTGCACTATAGCCAAAGTACTGAACTACTAAACCATGACAGTATTGCAGTGGTCAGCCTGTATGAAGGAATGTTGATAAGTCTATGCAAAGTATTTCATGGAAACCCTGCAGGCACAGCATCATCCTTGTCGAGTTATGACACAAAGGTGAGTCCTGCAGTGAGAACAGAACCTGACTTCCAACACACACAGTATAAATGTTAATATTGGTCATGTTCGCACACATCAACCAATGTAGTGGACCTCAGATAGCAACATACTGAAAGGTCACACTGGGCATGCTCACACACTTGAATAAATGAGACAAATGTCAGGCAACAAAACACGGAATGGCAGAACTGGGCATGCTCACACACTTAGGCCATGTCTGAGTACAGCAGTGGGCCACGCATATCTGGAAGTTGCATGTGTTAACCCAGGAACCTGTCACTATACAGAAATCCGCCCTGTGCGCACAGTCATATGACAACAGACACATCTATAATATAGTGGAACCCTGTCATAATCAAATATATTCTGCAGATACCGAAGTTGTTCATAGAAACTGGTAAAGCAAAGATGATAAAGACCTGAAAACAGTATCAGCAATAAACATTGTGCATCTTGAACATTAGCATAGGTTTAGAGGTCGATACTAGGCTATCTGCCCTAGGGCATGTACAAGCCTAGCCAGAGTGTGTTTGGCATTCGCAACCCTGTCAGATTACTACACTGTGTGTGTGAATAGTAGGTCACACAAGATAGCCCATGTACGTTTAGGCTAGTGTGCCTCTGTCTAGCAGGGACACAGAAAATATCCCAGGGGTAAACACACGATCACGCATACAGTTGTCAAGATGTCTCCAGTAGGTGGTCAGTGGGTGGCTCTGCCTATGTGAAACTGGGATTACATTCTGGAGTGAGTGGAGCCTCTGGGATAAGAATCTGTCCCACCACAATGTCCTATTAACATCTGTGCTGAGGTATACGTCCCTGGAGTGTGTAGCTCCAAGGGAGTCGGATATCCTGAGGTAGAGCATGTCCAGTAATTCTGGGTTGGGTATATCTGTAAACAACAGGCACACATCATATCCGAGTAGGTGGTAACTGACTGAGCAGAGCTGGAGTTACTGAATCTGAACTGTGCAGGGCATCTGTGTGAGTCCCTAGATCTGCTTGGTGAGGAACTTCCGTGGCCAGTACAGTTGCTGCAGGTGTCGGGTAAGCTACACCCCAAATGTGGCATTGTAACCAAGCATGGATGTGATGAGTAAAGGGGCACAATGACCTCACTCAATCTAGATGTGAAACCATATGGGATAAGGTGGCCCACATAGAAGGTGTGTCCAACCACTTTGGCAATGTGAATGTCAAAGGCGACAGTACGAACAAGTCATGTCCCCAAACCCCTAACAACTCCTACCGTATGTAATGGAGTACTACCCATGTGGTAATGTGTGGGCATGTTGTTATTCCCAAAGTGGATGACTATGCAACTAATGGCATTTAGCTGTAGGCCATGGCTCAGGCACCAGTCATCCATCTCTGTGAGACCCTGTTTGAGTATGCATGTGGCAGCTGGAGAGTTGATCATGGTACCCAGTTTGCAGTCAAGTGCAAACATGTTCAGCCATATTCCCCCTGTGGTAGCCTGTACGTCAGACAAATATATACTGAACAAGAGAGGTCCCAGGACCGAGCCCTGTGGGATGCCACATGTAACTGGTGTATAGTCAGACATGGCACCTGCAATTCTGACCATTTGGGTGCTATCCCTGATCCAGGTATCAATCCATCGTGTGAGATATGTGTACATATCGACACTGGTGAGCCTATGCATAATGGCCCAGTGGGTTATTGTGCTGAAAGGTTTTGCAGGGTTCAGGTAGGCTGTGTGGACAGCTGTCCCTAGGTCAATGGACCTGTTAGCCATTTAAAGAATACAAACAGGTTCAAGAGACAAGATCTGCCCACAACAATGCTGAAATGTGTAGGACACAGTGTCTGTAGGTTCCCAATGTATATTTGTATGAGTCCCATGACAATACGCTCCATAGCTTTGCAGAACAGGCTACTTAGGCTTATAGGGCAATATTGTCTGTGGTCCGTTGTGGCACCAACTGTGTGTAGCGGGACCACTCTCACTGTACGCCATTCCTTGGGTACATATCCTGTGGTAACTCCGATATTGAACAGTGATGTAATGTGAGGGTTGCGTCTGTTATGATGCTCGTGTAAAATGCAGGCTGGGACACCATCTGGTCACATTGATACTGTGATGTACACTTTGGGGAGGGCAGCACTCACCTGTTACTGTGTGATGTCAGGGAGGTTATACTCTGTTGGGATGGATAGTTGCTCCTTAGGGGGGATGGGTGGGAGACATCTGCACTGAACCTGTTTGCCAGGATGTTGGCAATGCCAGTGGGTTCAGGGTAGGTTTAATCAGTATGCAGTAACTCACAGCATATCATTGAGTGTCCACCCAGGTTCCTGACATAACTGAAGAAGGCCGTGTGATAGTCCTACATGTCTGTTGCAATTGTCTGGTAGAAGTGGCCCTTAGAAAAGTTCATGAGTGATCATAGCTGTCTGCTAGTACAGATCACAGATGCCTTCCCAGTCTGAGATTGTGCTCTATCATGTAGTAGCTTCCTCTTGACGTTGCTTATTAATGCCTGGGGTCTACCACACAGGTCCCCTGCCATTGGAGTAGTGAGTCCTGTTGTTATTTGGGATAGCACAATCCATGCAGTCCGCTAGGTGTCCATAGAATGTGTATGTAAAGGATGTAGCAGTGTGAGCCGTATTTGCCACTGTCTCAGGGTCTCTGAAGGATACCACCTTGCTTCGGTGACGTGAGACGTTGGCTCATGAGAAGCTCACCAAGATTACCCATGATGGGTGTGTGGAGGGTATATGTATGTCCAGTGAGATACATGTATGTTCTGACCTTACCAATGAGGGGTATATCGCTGGTGTGGAACATAGAGTCCCTATGTTCATGATGATCAGGTCCAATATATATTCCCCCTTGTGGCTGTGCTGACTGGTTGTGCCATAGCATGAGTCTACAAATTGTAGCGACTGTTGGGTGAGGGTGTCGGGGCTTGAGTAGTATCCCTAGTCAATATTTGTGTATATGAAGACACACAATATAATTGTGTCTGTGGAGACTTTCATATTCTCCATAGTTCCCACGAAACCTGAGAGTGGTCCCTGAGTTTGGGAGTGTGTTCTGTAGCAGGCAACAAACTGAAAGGCAGTATTGCACAATGGTAGTTGTATATGTATGGTCTGTGATGCTTTGTGCAGTGCTACTAACCTGGAGGTGTGTGTATCTGTGATGTATATGGATACACCCCCTAGCTGTGGTGTCTGTTTCAAGTCTTGTTGTCAGACAGCATGGTATGAAACATAACCTGGTAGTGCTGGTGTGCATAAGTGAGCCTGAACCAGGTGTCTGTCAGTGCACAGATATCGCTATCCTCCATAGTGAGGAGAGTCCTCAGTGGCCACAATATGAGGTTAACATGACTGTTGTTGGGCAGCATTACCCTTAGTTTCATTTAACCTGTAATGTCTATGGAGGTGTGTTTGTCTTCTGAGCCCTGCTTAAAAAAGGCACTATGGTGGTAGCAAGAGCCTTAGCCAGCGTTCCAAAGTCCAAGGGTGACAGGTGCAAGCTGGCCATAGTGAAGCTACGTGGCATGTTGAGCATGTCACCATAGGCTGACAGACACTGTATCCCCTATGAATTAAACAAATTTGTTAGGCAACTGTTAAATGTGATATGTGTGTCTGTATACTGTGACATCATACTTGGTGAGTGTAAGATGCTAGATAAGGTCAGGGTCATACTGGCCTGGGCTACATGATCAGAGTGTTCCTCCATGTATCATGTCATGTGGTCCACAGAGTAAAGTCTGAGGTTATACACACCAGCATGGACAATGATGGTGCCAGTCCTGTACTTGCTTTGGAGTGACCTGACTGTCTGTGTTATGTGGCATATCCTGGCACCCAACAGGCAGGATAAAGTGACTATTCCCTTGTTAGGGCTGGTGAGTGGTATGTCAGTGTGTCTGACAATGTGTCGCCTATTACAAGTGTATTAGGTGTGTTGTTTATCCCGAAGGGCAGTGACTGTATAGCACACTGACATTGTGAACTATGTGATATGTGGGTATTGTAGTGGGGTAGCAGGTGTGTGTGTGCCTGCTTTGGAGGTCTCTGCTGCTTAGGTAGAGTACATTTACAGCATCCGAGTATGTCTATGTGTGATAATGTGGTTTGAGTGCTCTTGCTAGAGGATATGTGAGACTGATATGTGGTGTGTGTGGTTACCTTCACTACCTGATAGACTGTGCCAGTCATGGGTCGAGAGAGTTCAGCACCCTGTATGTCTATATAGGTGCATCTCACACATATATCTGAGTTTGTCGGGAGGAGGAGAGGGTTGTATGTGTACATGAGGCAAATGTGACATTGTGTCAATATCACAATATCCACCAGATGGACTGAAGAGTACACACAAAACTGACCCCTGGACATGCCAGGATATTATCATGACATACACTGTAGCCTGATCACAAAGGATCAGTAGGGTGTTAAGCGTGTAAAAGAGTATAACAGGGACTAGTGCTCATGTTCGTTGGTGTTTTGTAAAGAATAGCTGAGAAGGAATCCAGACTGAATCATGACACCTCCTTCAGCTATGTCATAAATAGCAATGTACACCCATATATGTCCTGAGTCAGGGTCAACTGTACCTGAGTGACCATGCCGACATCATGACAGACAGGCCCATATGTACATACCCATCTCCCACTGACAATAGTCCACATCATCATACCAGGAGATATCACATGTAGAATGGATGAGCAGATACCCCCACTGCCAAAAGCATGGCAGCAAGTGGAATACATTGATTCCAAACATGTGTCATGCACAAACTACAGAACAAACAGATCATGCACCTGAACAGTCAGCTGAGCCTCACCCCCTACACAGGATGTGGAACCGTTGAGTGTGTCACAGCTACATATGGCACTCCCCAAGTGTTGGTGCACAACACACCATGGGAAGTCAAGTCCAGTACGCCTATGAAGTCTGATCTGCAAGGTCATGGAGTCCATCATGGTTGCAGTCATAAACAGAGCTATTGGAAGCTGACATACACACAACCCTACCAACCGTAGTATGTTCATGTGCGGATCATGGTTCCCAAACATGCTAGACTGTTTGCAAGGCAGCCACCCAGGACATACATCAATGAACACATCTACACATGTGTCACATAGACTTTGAATAGCCCTTTATCAACATCCCAGACACAGTGTCCAAGTGTATTAGTTCTGATTTAGGCACTTGGGCTTCAGGCCAGTTATTTTACATTAAGAAGGTTCGTGGTCTGCACTCTTGTGGGAGAAGAGGCTGGACTCTGCCCTTCTGAGCTGGGAATTTCTGGTTAAAGGTTTATAGTGCCTGAATATTTGAACTGTATCTTACTGAAATTGGTACACCTTGTTTGCTCTAGCATAGACTAGATCCAGGCCTGCTGAATCTAGCTTTGTTTATATGCTTGTTGTTTGTTTGCTTGTTATTTCCCTGGAAGCTAATTCCACCTAATACGTGGCTTCTCAGTGCTTCTGTGGATCACTAGTGATATCTGCATTGCTTACTGTACTTATTTCCTTGTTTCACTTGAAAGAAAGTTACTGTTTGTCGTTTTTGCATTTAGTTACGTGTAACACATTGCACTCAAGTTACCTGGCACTTGCTCACTAAAGCAATTATATAAGTCAGCACTAAAAATTAAAAGCACTACACCCTCACTCCCCACTGGCCCTTGTTTTCAATTATTAAGGAATTCCCAATATTATTCTAGCATGTCCAAAGGTCAGTTGTCAATCTCCTCTCGGTCCAGCTGGTGAATCTGGGAATCTTGAGGCAATGTTATAACTGCCTCATGTACACAGACAACCCTCTCCTCCTCCCACATAACACAAATACTTGCGAGAGATGCAGCTATTTAGCCAAACTGGATGCTGAGCTCTCTCAACTCAGGACTGGCAAGACCAGACAGGAGGAGAAGGCAACTACACACACCACAAAACCAGCCTCACATAATGCTACCACACCACTGAATCAAACACATAAACACACAAAGACATACTCGGAGGCTCTGAGTAAAATTTACCTAAACAGCAGAGGCCTCCAAAGCAGACACCCAAACAACTGCTACCTCAAGACACCCCACAAGCAACACATAAACCACAATAGCAGTGTGCAAAGCAGTCACAGCCCTTAAGGCCAAATACAACACCAAACATACTTGTCATAGGTGACTCCATAGTCAGACACAATGACGTCCCACTCACCAGGCTGAACAAGGAGAGGGTCACAGTAAGCTGCCTATCGGGTGCTAGAATCTGCCACATAACACAAGCACTCGGGTCACTCCACGGCAAGTACAAATATGACACAGTCATTGTCCATGCTGGTGTGAACGACCTGAGACGTACCTCCCTGGACTACATGAAAAGAGACATAGAGGAGCTCTCTGATTATGTAGCCCAGGCAGGTATGACCCTAACCCTGAGCAGTATCCTTCCTTCACCAAGAATGATGCCACAATATAGAGACAAGATGATCAGCTTTAACAATTGGCTTAATGTCTGGTGTCATTCAAAGGGGATCCAGTGTCTGTCTGCCTGGGATGACATGCTTGACAAGCCACGATGCTTCACAAGGGATGGCTTGCACCTGTCACCCCTGGGATTCCGGATATTGGCTAAGGCTCTTGCCACCCCCATAGTGCCTTTTTTGGGCAAGGCTCAAATTCTAAACCTACCACCCTAGAAAACAAAAATGGAAAGAAACTGAGGGTAATGCTGCTCAATGCCAGAAGTCTAAATCTCAAAATGCATGCACTTGAGGCCCAACTCAGTATGGAGAACATCGATGTCTGTGCTGTAACTGAAACCTGGTTCAAGGCTCCTGAGAGCACCCCGGCACTATTAGGTTTTACCTCATATCATGCGTTCCGGCCCCAAAACCCGGACCACACCACAAAAGGAGGGGGTGTATCCATATTCATAAAGGATACCCACACCTCCAGGTTGGTGGCAACGCACGAAGCTTTGGAAACCATCCAGGTGCAACTAACCATAGGCAAAACTGCTCTACAAATTGTAGCATGCTACAGGCCACCCTCTCAAACTCAGGAACCCCACACAGCCTTCCTGAAGACACTGGAGGGTATAAATGTATCTCCAAACACCATCATATTGGGTGACTTCAACTACCGAATATAGACTGGGAACATTACTCAAGCCCTAACTTTCTAGCCCAATGGTTCCTGGAGTTCATAAATTCAAATGCCATGGAACAGCTAGTCACTGTTCCCACGAGGAGAAAATATACTAGATCTCATTGTCACAAACATGGGGACAAAATGCTCCACACCGAAGTATATCCCTCATTGGTGAGATCTGATCATAAACTAATCTCACTGGAAATCCACATCCCGCCCCACCCCAAACAAAAAAGACCACAGTGAAGAACTTCTCTAAAGCAAACTTCACACTACTCAAGACTGGTGTGGTATCCTTCAAGGCCCCTGAGACAGTGGAAACCACAACCCAAGCTGCGGAAGCCCTTACAAATGCCTTCTATGAACACCTCCAGGACTGCATGGATCAGGCAATCCCAAATAAAACCAAGACTCTTTCCACAAAGGGCAAACGTCCAGTCTGGTGGACCCCAGCCATTAACAAACTTTACAATAAGAGGAGAAAGCTATTACATGATAGAACAAAATCCATAAAAGGGAAGTCACCCCTGATCATTATTAGTAAAAAATATGAGCACTCATAAAATCAACTAAGGCCAATTTTGAGAGAAAATTGCCATGGATTCAAAGGACAATCATAAGGCCTTTTTCAGCTATGTTAGGAACCTGGGTGGAAACTCCCAGATATGCTCAGAATTAGTCCAAAATGATACAAAATCACTGAACCCACAGACATTGCCAACATACTGGCAGACAGGTTCAGTGCAAACTTCACCCCTCTCCCCTAAAGGAGAGATAACTATCCCAGTGGAGTGTAGCCTCCCAGACATCTCAAATGCGCAGGTGAAAGCTGCTCTCTAAAGCTAAAAACACAGCATCAATGGGACGGATGGTGTCCCCGGCTGTGTGCTACATGAGCTAAATGAGGAATTAAACCCGCACATAAGGCAGCTGTTTAATCTCAGCCTTACCACAGGATACATGCCCAAGGAGTGGCGTCACGGCAACTGTGGTCCCACTCCACAAAGGCGGTGCCTCTATGGACCCTGGTAATTACCGCCCCATAAGCTTAACAAGTCTAGTCTGCAAAGCTATGGAGAGGATCATAATGGAGCTCATAAACAAAGATATAGGGACTTGCAGACATTGGACCCGACCCAGTTTGGCTTCGTCAAGGGAAGATCATGCCTTTTGAACTTGGTCGACTTCTTGAAACAGTCACCAAGGCCATTGATTAGGAAAGGCAGTCCATACAGCCTACCTTGACCTTGCAAAGGCTTCGACACAATACCCCACTCGGGTATTGTAGAAAAACTTACCAGCTTAAATGTAAACCCATATGTCACAAGATGGGTTGCAAACTGGCTTAAGGACAGAACCCACAGGGTTAGAGTTGCTGGCGCTATGTCAGACTCCAAGCTGGTCACAAGTGGTGTCCCACAGGGCTCGGTCCTTGGCCCCTATTGTTCGGCATCTACTTCTCAGAAGTACAGGCCAACATGGGAGGCCTTTGGCTGACAAAGTTTGCAGGCGACTGCAAACTGGGCGCCATAGTGGAAAGTGCATCGGACACGGATATCCTTCAGAAAGGACTCACGGAAACAGATAACTGGTGCCAGAGCCATGGCCTGAAGTTAAACGCCAAAAAATGTATAGTCATACCCTTTGGGAAAAACAAGGTAACCCCAAGCTACCATATAGGTGGCAATCCACTAAGCACAGAAGAGGTTATCAGGGACCTGGGGACCCAGGTTGACAGTGGCCTTTCTTTTGACACTCACGTTGCTAAAGTGGTTAGAAAGACCTTCTACATTGCCCACCTGATCATGAAGGGATTCACATCCAGATCTATTGAGGTCATTGTTCCCCTGTACTCTTCACTTATCAGACCAATGATCGAGTACAATGCCCCATTCGGGATGTATCTCGCCCGACATCTGCAGCAATTGGAGAAACCCCAAAAGTTTCTCACCAAAAGGATAAAGGGACTCCAAAATCTGTCATATGCTGCCAGATTGAAGAAACTCCAGCTCTAATCAGTCGCATACCGTCTGCTCAGAGGTGACATGTGCCTGACATACAAGGCCATGTCCAACCCAGAATTAATGGACATGCTCCACCTCAAAAAATCCAAATCCACCAAAACCACTAGAGCAAGTGACTTAAACCTTAGCACGGATATAAATAGGACGTGCTGGAGGGATAGATTTATCACTCAGAGACTCCCTATGCTGTGGAATAGAGTCCCGGTCCATGTGAGGCAGAGCACCTTGTTGGCTCTGTTCAAGAGAAATCTTGACCTGTGGATGGGAGATCGTAGGTTTACCCCGGGAATCATCTCTGTGTCACTGCTGGACAGAGGCTCAACAAACTAATGGGTACAGTATTTTTTCATATAAGGGGTGGCGTAAGCCACAAAAATTCGGGCTAGGCTTATAAATGCCTTGGGGCAGATAGCCTAGTATAAACCTATGAATCTATGAACCTATGTAGTATCCACAAAACCAACAAGCTGTGCATAAATATGTGTTGACATATGACGGAATGTCAATGTGTCCACAGATAGATCACACAAGGTAAGGATTCTGAGGTCTTGTGCAAGCTGTTGACACCTGCTGACCCACATGGACCATTCCTGGAATGGCATAAAACAAAGTGTACACACATCACCATGTCCAGTCTGATGATGTCACCATCCTACAAATACAGCAGGAGAAGGGAAAACAGCCAGTACAGTAAATAGCGCACCATGTTAATGTGTTTCTCTCTAGTATCATAACATAGTTAGGTAGGGGTTTGAATCCTGCAAACAGTGAGTGTGTGTGTGTGTGTGTGTGTGTGTGTGTGTGTGTGTGTGTGTGTGTGTGTGGTGGGGGGGTGTATGTGTGCAATTTCCTTTGAGAGGTGTCCCCTTTTTGGAGACTGGGAAAACTCACTAAAAGAGGTACATTCCTCTTTGGAAAGACTGATGATGTCACCATCCTACAAATACAGTCGGAGAAGGGAAACCAGCCAATAAAGCAAATAGGGCGCCCTGTTAATGCATCTCTCTCTAGTATCATAACATAGTTAGGTAGGGATTTGAATCCTGCAAATGCTGACTGTGTGTGTGTCACTGCTGGTCAATGCAGTGTGGGTTTTGCTTTTACTATGGTATGACATACTATGGTTACAACAGTAAGTGCATTGCACACATCAGGTATCTGCATGGCAAATATATATGTGTACATGTCCCCTCAATCAGTACATAGGTGTGAAGCCTGCATACTACATGAATACATTTGTTTCCATTGACAGGTTGTGCCACTGCTTCTTAGATCTTAGGTCACATATGTATGTATGTGACAAGGCCATCCACTGTCGTGTTCTGTGGCACACACACCCATGACAGTTTACTTAAGAGTAGTGTGAGTGAGGGTATATGCCTGGGGTATATGTCAGACATGGTCGTACACAACAAAGTCTGCCAGGAATGGACAGTCTTTATAGGTGTACAACTGCCTTGTGGATATGCATTCAGGCCTCTAATGTCTTATGTGATACACCTTAGGACTCCACAATACCTATGGATATGTGGATACCAAAGGACACATGACATAACATGGGTCTGTATGTACACAATGGTACCCAACATAAATGCTGAGGGCTACCACCTGTGTGGTACTGATGGGATAGTATGTATAGTACATGAGGATGACTATGCCATAGTCGGCTTACTGCTATACAGCATGTATCAGACAACAGGTATCTGTCTGTATGATACCCTTGTGTAGGATATGCGTCCCATCCAGGGAATGCATTGTAGGCCAATCCATGCATTTCCAGATTTGGATGGACACATCCCTAGTGTACCTGCATGTACCTAGGGGTCTATATGGCAAACAGGTGTGGTCACAGTAATGGGTGGCGGTCATTACCACTGGTTAATGTTATAGTGTAGCACTGGAAGGATCCAATCGATACTGGGTTCCCTACTACTGTGTGTCATTTGTCAGGGCATCATCCAATGATTGCTTATAGTCATGCTGTTGAGGTTGTGTATACTACCAGACCACAAATCATTGACAGATATTAACGGTATCACCCACAGCATAGTGTCAACCCATGTCATACACACGTCTACCCATGTTAGTACATAACTGTAGTAGAATTCATACTGGCCATTGAAAGATGCTATGAGATGTTAACAATGTGTATGACAGGGTATGCCACACGTCCCATGTGTCCACTCTACACGTACATCCAGACAGTGTGCACCGACCATGTTCACAGATGTACACTTGCTAATCTGTACTGCACACATCACACATGTACTGTCCACTCACTAACACATGCTGGCAACACATTACACTTCAGCCAAGTGGCACATGTGTGGATAATACATACTCAGACCTAACAGTGGTGTAAACAATGCTACATTGACAATCAGAGCTTTGATGCATAATGTCGGCTCACGTATACCTACAAGGATGTAGTTACACTTCCTTGTTGACAACTTGCTATTATTGCTACACTGCTATAGTGTCATCCTGTGCATCAGCTCCATGTTAGCCTGTCCCTCCGTCAATAATGCAGATGACAGGAGGCGGCACAGGTATCATCTTATGCATAGGGCATTTTGTTGTTTGCCAGAGCCTGACATTGACCCATCCAATCGACATGTCTGTGTGTGTGTGTGTGTGTGTGTGTGTGTGTGTGTGTGTGTGTGTGTGAGGGACAACAGTACAGCATGGGCCAATGTTGATGTAATGTGTGTGTGTATGTGTGAGCCCTAGATGTTTGCTTAATGTGTGTGTGTCTGCATGCACACAGCTGCACACAGCTCCACCATGTGGCTGCCATATACGGTAGTTTGTGGGACAGCCACAGACTGTACCTGCTAGGCTGTACAGATCACTGTCTCCAGCCATGGAGACAGTACCTGTGCCTGGCAGGGGTGCTATGGACAGTATCGGGTACCAACCCTGCCTGAGTACTGTCATCAGAGGCAGAGGTATGATGAACCCACATGGCTAGAATTGCTGGAGCCATGTCAGACTCCAAACCAGTTACAAGTGGCGTCCCACAAGGCTCAGTCCTGGGACCTCTCTTGTTCGGTATATATTTCTCGGAGGTACAGGGCAACACAGAAGGACTGTGGCTGACCAAGTTCACAGATAACTGCAAACTGGGCACCATAATCAACTCTCCAGCCAACACAAGCATTCTACAAAAGGGCCTCATAGAAACAGACACCTGGTGCCAGAGCCATGGCCTCAAGTTAAACGCCAAAAAGTGTATAGTCATCCCCTTTGGCAAAAACAAAGTGCGCACAAATTACCACATAGGTGGTAATCCATTAAGTACGGCAGAAGTAATTAGGGACCTGGGGACCCAAGTTGATAGCAATCTCTCATTCAACAACCACGTTGCCAAAGTGGTTAGAAAAACATTTTATATAACCCACCTAATCATGAAGGGATTCACATCTAGATCAGGAGAGGTCATCGTGCCTCTTTACTCATCCCTCATCAGGCCCATAATTGAGTACAATGTCCCTTTTGGGATGTACCTTACCAGACACCTGCAGCAACTGGAAAGACCCCAAAAGTACCTCGCCAAGAGGATCAAAGGGCTCAAACAGATGCCATATACTGCCCGGTTAAAGAAACTCCAGCTCTACTCAGTGGCATACAGTCTGCTCAGAGGCGATCTGTGCCTGACGTATACAGCCATGTCCAACCCGGAATTAATGGACATGCTGCACCTCAAAAAATCCAAATCCCATCGAGCTATGGGCTCGAGAGACTTGAACCTCAGCACTGAAATAAATAGGACATGCTGGAGGGACAGATTCATAACCCAGAGGCTCCCTTCACTCTGGAATAAAATCCCAGTCCAGGTTAGGCAGAGTCCCTCATTGACTCTCTTCAAGATGAATCTTGATGAGTGGATGGGAGATCATAGATTTGCCCCTGGTATCACTTCTGTGTCACTGTTAGACAGAGGCACAGTATACTAACCTCGAAAAAGGGCATAGCAAAATTCATTTAAAATGGGTGGCGAAAGCCAAACACACTTTGGCTAGGCTTGTAAATGCCCTAGGGCAGATAGCCTAGTATGAACATATGAACCTATGAACCTATGTCCCTGCTGGGACTGGCCAGAGCCACGTGCACGTGGTCTACTGGGACAGTCAATGGACAGGCCAGCCCCAGCATTGCTGGGGCTGGTACTGCCACTACGGGAGCGGCTGTGAACTGTGGGCCGTCCACAACCACTGCCAGCTGTTGCTGGCATGCGTCCGTGTCGACGTCGCAACTGTCCCGCAGGTCTTGGCTCAAGGAAGACATGTTGTGGAGGGCATCTATTGTCTCCCCCCAACGTCTATCCACGACCTCAGTGTAAGTCCGGATGGCATCGGCAAGGTCACGGATGCTGTTATTGATAGCTTTGTAATGTGCCCTCTGTGCCCTAAGTCCCTGCCTGGTGTACCGTTCCATACGTTCCTGAGCCTGCATTACAGCCCGGAACATACTGGTCATCGTAAGACCTGTGAGGGCATGACTGCCAGGGGCAATATGACCAGTGGTGCTCCCCCGAGAACCCCTGGACCTCCACCTATCTGATACCATTCCGGGTCTATGGCTATGGCTGCTGTGAGGGGATGCAAGTGCCATGGGTATCACACTTTCTTGATCAATGCCAACTGTATGCTGTCCCTCGCCTATGGCCATTGGTGGTGAGGGATGTATTGACAGTATGAGTGTGTGCATAGATTGGGTTGAATGCTGTGTACTGTTGATTGGTGGACCAACGACAGACCCTATCAAATCTCCCTGTGCCAAAATACATGTGTCATCATCACCACTATTCATGGCAGTGGCTTCAGGTTGCCTGCTGGTTTCGCCAACCCCTAACCCAGCACCTGTGAGAGGAAGACAGGAAACACACTTTATGGTCTGCACATGCACACATGGACACATGCACACATGCACACAGGAAGACATGCACACATGCACACATGAACACATGAACACATGCACACATGCACACTCCTCACTATAGCAGATACACACACACAACAGCAATCCAAAACGTACTCAATAGTGGTTGAAGGTGGGTGACAGTATCACAAGGCAAACAGTCACATCACACGTGTCAGCATGCAGAATATTTGTTGATCAAGTCCATGCAGTGTGAGTGTAGACAGCCATAGTTAATGACAGTGTACATGGCTGTGGTGCATGTGTGTACATGTTCAGTGATTGCCTACACCCTGGAACACAATGTGTACAAGGACACGACATTTCTGTGCAAGTATTATAAGCTCTGCAATGTCCTGTACACCATCACTCACAGGTATACATACCATGGCTGCATGTGTTATCTGTGTGTCACATGGATTTCCATGTCTGAATGCAGTGTCTGTGTCTGTAGCAGATAATTGTGGACACAGGTGTAGCACATGCATGCTATGTACACACACTGGATGAGTGGTGCATGTATACGTGATGGAATACCAATCCTGGACATGTCCATTGTACAGTGGTTATGGTGAGTGTGGGTCATATTCCAGATATGCCAGTGCCAGCCATGACATTGCATGGTACATGACTGCAACAGTCAACATCACACATACCCAATGTGTGTCATGTGACCTATATACCCAATATCATTCCAGGACAAATATGTATCTTTTTGTACAGAATGCGACTGCTATGCATATTGTATATAGTTGCATATGTTTGCACACACACAACATGCTATGCATAATGTGTATAGGTGCATATGTGTGCACACACACAACATGGAGGTGCAAAGCAATGACAGCTATGTGTAGTACTGTGGTCACTGTAACTGTATGGGGTGTAGTACCATTAGCCATCATCATCATGCATCATGTGGTCACTCAAGGCCACTAAAGTGTGCTAGACCACCGCCTAGCATGCTGTACCTGAACCACAGTGCCGTGGCTAAGTTCACAATTACACAGCCACATTGCACAAGGGTGTGTGAGGTGCCCAATAGGGAGCATTGCCTAACATTACTGTGTTATGTGTTGAAGAGTGTTGCACAGCTCCATGCTAGGCCCCTACCCCTCAGGTATATTATGTGTGGTGTGTGGATGACATGTGGGATACTGAAGTGTGACCTGGCAGCAGGTGTCTGGTTACACTATCTGTAGCATGTTGAGGTGTACTGTGTATGTGAAACGTGTTATGTTGTGTACATGTGTGTCAACTATGCCTATCCAATGTGCAATACAGTGTTGCCACATTTGTGTCTGGTGCTCTGTGCATTGCATGTGATTGAGGCAGCTACTGACTTTACTGAGATGTTAACGTCTCACAGCAAACATGCACAGCATGCCTTATGCGTAGGTGTGTTATGTGTACATGGCCTACACTTCACCTATGACATGCACATTTCAATACCTATTTTAAAGTGTTAACACACTCACCAGCATGTATTGTCTGCCCTGCTGTCACACCAGAGGGACCTACAAGTATATGAAACAGTTTGTCAGTGGCCACAACTGTGGCATTGCTACTGTGAGTGTGCTAAATGACAGTAGAACAACAGGCATAGGTGTATGGATACTATTCAAAATATCAGTATTGCACACAATAGGCAGCACAACTGCTAAACACAGTACACATCTCACATATGCATAATCTAACAATACAGGTAACAGTAGTCTACAGCTAGGGCATGTTACCTGCATGCTCCATGTCACCATGCTGGGTGGCTCCGGCCTCCATGATGACACATGTGTGATGTTGTTGCTGCTGTAGGCCAGGAGCCACCACACTTAGGAGCAGTTCCTCCACTCTGGTGAGGGGGGGATGTATGGCCACCCCACCATCTGTGGCAAGCTGTTGTCTATGGATATCAGACGCACGCTGCTGGACATGTCTAATTAAATCACTGCAGTGATGGCGTACCAGCTCTTATGTCCGGTTATGCATGCCTATGTCATTTACCCGACAAACAAGTTCTTGCCACAGTGCAGTACGCTCATGCTGGTGCTGGCTGGCCCTGGAAAACAGCAGGGTATAGTGCTGAACCAGGCTGTGGTGTATTTCCTGTTCCTCTGCAGCTGTGTAGGAGGGATTCCTTTGATGAGCCATAAGCCTGGAAGACAAGTAAACGATATGTGTGAGCAAGTCATGTGGCACACTTAACATTATACAGTACAGATATCAGTTAACTGCCATATATAGCATCTGTTTGTCTGTCAGAGGATACACACATTCAACACCACATATCAGTGCTCAGCCCACAACTGGCTGACAGTGCCTGCCACACTCCATATAACAAACCAGTATACACCAGTACTCGACACACTGTTTGGGATCCAATGCACAGCCTCGCCACGGGGGTACATATCAAGCTAATGCATGAAGAAATATGTCATCCATTGCAATGAATGTGAAGTACAGTTACAGTATAACCAGTAACCCATCCTAGTCGTTGATGCCATACCCCTACGTACCATATGTGCACAGTTGTTAATATAGCTGGCATACTGCTGTAACAGAGTATACATGTTGCTAGGTACACACACAAACCTTGCAACACACATGTGATTGCAGACATGGTACAGGCATCATTACACACACATCAGACATGCATACAACACAGAAATGTATGCTGACACAGATGAGCATTTCCTGTGTACCTTACAGTACTGTGTGCCCCTACTTACAGAAACCTATGCCTGAGGTATGTAATCTGTGCAGACTACAGGAAACGCACAAGACAGTGTTACCAGGGAATGCAAACATACACCATACTGTGCTGTTTAGGCCTACAGCTTCAGGTAGTACAACAGTTCAAATGTCAGCTGGATTCACCAGCAGTACCACTTACTGAGCATACATGTATTGCTTCAGCCTATGATGGGACACCACAGTTGTACACAAGGAACTACGTCACAACTTATGCCATCCTACTATGTCTGCATCCCAATAACTGACACATCTTTCTCTGGCCTCACACCTAGGCCACAAACGACCATGACAGAAACAACCTCACACTAAGCTATCACACCATTACAAACCTTGCACAGATTCACTGTCACACTCATTCCACCTCACATATCACGTATTGCACTGAGTACATGTGTGTGCATTGTGTCATAGGTAGGTAATACGCTATTGGCCCTAGGGCCTACAGCAGCCTAGCCATATGCTACCCTGGCCTTTGACACACATGTAATTTGATTTCACTTGCTCCTGTCAACCGGATACACAGAGGTGATTCCCAGGGCGTGTTACCTATCCCCCAGACAATCATCAGGGATATGTATGACATCTGCTACTGAGGAGCCTTGTTTGTTAATGTTGGGTGATTTACTCCAGAGTATGGCATATTTGACAATAGGAGCCTATCCCTCCAGCATGTGCTGTTTAGTGAGGTGGCGGGGATTAGGGACCTAGGCCGTGTAGCCCGGTGGGATTGTGGGGTGTTGACATGGTGGTTGTCTGACTGCTGTGGGTGTGACATACCTCTGTATGTTTGGCAGAGGTAACTTCTGGGTGGTCGGTATGCAATGCACTGTAGCTGTGGTTATGTCAGTCAGTCTGCATAGGGTATGTGTTTGAGGGCAGTATTACTCTTTGTGAGGTATATCTGTGGCCTTTCTACTTGCTGTAGTTGTCATGTGAGGTACATACCACATGGGGCATTGTGATGAGTACAGGGGAACACTGACCTATATTTCCGTACATGACACAACGTTTGTGATGGCACGCACCACGTAGACAGATTACAAGACTAGTGTGGCACTATGAATATCAAAGGGGAGGCTACTGTCCACCTGTGTCCCATGTTCCCTTCTGACACCTTCAGTGTTAGGCAGGCAACCACCTATCTGGTAGTTAGTGGGTAAAGTGTTTTGGAATGGGGTATGGCACTGCAGTATCAACACTGGCGTTCAGTCCATGCCTTGGTCACCAGGCACCTGTTGATATATATATATATATATATATATATAGAGAGAGAGAGAGAGAGAGAGAGAGAGATACATATCTATATATATTCATATATATCCATATATATCTGTATATATCTATATATCTCTAAATATATCTATATATGTATATATCTATATATATCTATATATGTATATATCTATATATATCCATATATGTATATATATATATATATATATATATATATATATATATATATATATATATACACATATATATATATATATATATATATATATATATATACATATATATATATATATATATATATATATATATATATATATATATATATATACATATATACATATATATTTCAGAAGGTTGGTATATGTCTCATATCCGAAGCTGGGTTGTAGCCAGTGAAATGCATGTTGTACTGAAACCTGACTGTTGCTTCTTCCAGTACACTCTTCTCAGTGTGTAAGTTTACTCACACCTCCTAATGCTAACACTGGATACATGGGAGTATGTACTTTCTTTTGGAATTAGGGAATTAACTGGCATACTACAGTAGTTATTGCAATGTATTCCTATGGCTTTCCTATTTTCCCTTTACATTCACTCCTTGTAATGCATGTTATATTTCTTTATTGCAATGTATTCCTATGGCTTTCCTATTTTCCCTTTACATTTACTCCTTGTAATGCATGTTATATTTCTTTCAGCACCAAGTTATTGCATATCTGCTGTGGCTTAGTGATACATCATGCAGACTGGTGAGTCCAAGGTGTGGGGTTTGAGACTGACAAGGGTATTTTATTTTGCTGCTGAGCAGTACAAGGGCCTTGTCATACAGAGTGACTAAGGCACTTTTAAGCAGTTGTAAGCGGGTTTGCGCGGGTTGGCGCGGCGCTTAGCTATGCTAAGCTAAGCTTAGCTTAGCTTATTTTATGTTAGCAATACTAAGCTAAGCTTGGCGTAGCTTATCATATCTTAGCAATGCTAAGCTAATCGCACACATGTGCACACTGGTGCAAACTCGCTTACTACTGTTTACAAGTGCTCACTCCCGCTAACCCCCGCGCTGATTTCTTTGACAGAAAAGTAAATGGGGAGATAGGAATGTGGTGATAAAAGGTGCACAAAGAGGGGAAGACAGTAGGGAAACCAGCTTGGGATATACACGATGGGTGTGGAGAAGGTCCATAGCTGCCCATTTCTCTACCAGCAACAGCTGTGCATATGCAATACATTAGGTGGGATATTTGAAACCTTCGACCCCTGAGAGAGGGGTGAGGACAACTAAGTATGTTGTACTACCAGTCATGAATATCAGGCACATGCACTGTTTGTGAACTGCTATACTGTCATTAGTACGTTACTCACTTCTGAACAGTTTGTGGTTTGTTTGTGTTGACATTAGCACAGTCTGCTCAGGACAACTGGACATTTTTCTGTACTTTGTATGCCTACCTACACTTTTGGTTGTGCCTGACTACATGGGTATATAGTATGATATATTGCTTTCAGCGCTAAGCTATTGTATATCTGCTGTGGTGTAGTGGTACTTCATGCAGACTGGTGAGTCCAAGGTCCCGGGTTCGAGACTGACAAGGGTATTTTATTTTGCTGCTGAGCAGTACAAGTGCCTTGTCATACAGAGTGACTAAGGCACTTTTAAGCAGTTGTAAGTGGGTTTGCGTGGGTTTGCATGATGCTTAACAATGCTTAGCTAAGCACACACAAGCTCACACTCGTGCACCCCCACTAACTACTGCTTAAAAGTGCTTACTCCCGCTAACTCCCGCGCTAATTTCTTTTAAAGAAAAGAAAATGGGGAGATAGGAAAGTGGTGAAAAAGGGGGCACAAAGAGGGAAAGACAGTAGGGAAACCAGCCCGGGATGTGCAGGATGGGTGTAGGGAAGGTCCATAGCTGCCCATTTCTTTACCAGCAACAGCTGTGCATATGTTTGAAATTTGGTGTGAAATTTGAAACCTTCCACCCCTGAGAGAGGGGTTAGGGCAACAAAATATGTTGTACTGCCAATTAGAATTATCAGTTTACATGTCCAGCGGACATGTGTGCGAATTGGGCAGCTATGTATGGGGCGTAATTTTTTTGTGGGAACAGATTGCCCTTTTTTTATTTTTTTTTTCAGGTGAGAGTGGAATGTGAGGTAGAGGATGTAGGTATATTTGGGGGGGGGTAGGTTGGGGAGGTAAACAGGCAAGACAAACAAAACGCATACAGGGGCGGAGTTTGACACATGGGGTGGGTGAACACAATTGACGGGGAAGGTTGTTTGGAAATCGCAAGCCCATGAGCCCACAGATGATAACAGTGGAACTGAGATCCCCATCCATGGGCAGTCACCACTGCACCTTCACAGCCCTGAGGGTGGCTGTGCTGGGGGCTGAGTAGGACGAGCAGGCTCACCCGAGAGACACACCACTCTCGCCTCAAGCTGGCATAGGGGATCAGTGACTGAACGCTGGATCTCCCTACGCACCACAGCCCGGACCCTTCGAATGGTGACAGGTGGCCCTTCTCCGCCAACGCTTGCATGGGGGGATGAGCCCCATCCCCCCTGCAGTGCTTCCACCCAAAGGTGGCACAGGACCAATGGAGGAGGGGAGCCTGGGCTGGGCACCGGAGCTGCTGGTGCCAGGTGCACTCGCCAACTGAGGAGGGACAGGTGGGTCTGCTGGGATCGGCCTTCCCATACGTTCTGTGATTAGTTGAGTTTAATTACAACATAAACAACAGCATTCCAGATTAGTTGTAACAGCATGCAGTAATATTCCCATTAACCCAACACACCAAGGTTCCAACAGTTGAACAGCAAGCATAACACATGCATATATTGAACAACAGTGGATATTCCAACAGCATGCAGGGGTGTTTGGTAGCAACAGGCCACCATGAACGTGGTGTTTGAACAGGGCACATGCATCAACATCAATGCAAATATTTATAAAACAATAGGACATATGTCCCAACAAATATTTAAGGTTACACATACCCACTGAGATGTGGAATTGCATGCACATATGGTAGGGTGTAGACAAAACCTTGGATAACATCTTATAATGACCTTTTAGTCTACACTACACTCCCAGTGACTGCAAGTGTATATCCCCTATCTGTATTATTACACTTGCCACTATACATGAGGTTTTGTCATGGGTTTGGCTAGTTCAATATATGCCTGACCTATATCTGACATACTAACTGTCCAGGATGCAGATGTTACTGCTACATATTTCTTGTTTGCATTTATATTTCTTTATCTACATATCTGGGATGTTTTCACATGACATTTTCACTTCAATTTGTACAGAACCCTGCATTTCTTGACACACACTCACATTTCTGGTGAATAATTACATGCTACACATGTGCCAGGTTTACTTATTCATGCCAGCCAGTAACTGACTATTGTGGACTGTATATATGTTTCACAGCTACTAGCACTTCCATCATCCACTTTATATGGGACTGCATAACTCTGGGTTGCCAGCACATTTTCAAACAGTACTGTTTGTATAATGCAAAGGTGCAACAAAATTTCAGACTCTGTGACACAGACACACTCTGGGTTTTAGACCTTTATTAATGGCATTGCACACTTTTCCACAGGCTCACTCCTTTATTTGTTTTAACGGTGTTTATGGCAGACATGTTCAAGACATATTATACCTTTATTAATAGGTTAGAACAATCTTTTTTCAGGCTCACCCACTTATGTTATATGACAGTGCCTGCAGGGATATTATTCCAGACATATGTTACCTTTCTTAATTGGTTACTACACTCTTTTTCTGCCTCTCTGACGTTTTTATCTGACAGTACATGCAAAGGACTTATTCAGGCAATTCTATGGCTGCTTTATTGGACTACAACACTTTCTTTCATGCTCCCTCCCATATTTTATATAACAATACATGCAGAATAATTACTTACCTGCCTGGTGGTGCAGTCTTAGCAGCCGATCAGCATAGGCTTGCTGATTCGCAGCACGGTCACCTACAGCTGTAAAGTAAATGAAGGGATATCGAGACATACCTATCCGTTATACATACTCCATTATCAGTTCTTACATACTGCATTCCATGGCTACATACTCAGTTGTGGGGCATTCTGCATCCCACAGGCCTCCTGTATCCACTGGTTCAGGCGGTCCTGCTTTCGTCTCTTCAGGTCTGCATGGTGGTGATGGACCTGCTCACCAGTCTGAGGAACGCCTGTGGCACTGGTGAGGTCACAAGCTAACTGGTTCCAAGCCTCTGCCTTGTACTCCATCCCTTGGAACTGGCCCTGCAGGAGTCTTGTCTCGTGACGGTGGACAAGGAGCCAAACCATGTATTTGGACTCCTCAATGCCCCAACGTTACACTCGGAAGCGTGAACCCTCTCCTGCACCTGCCATTCTGACTACAAATGTGAGCTACAATCAGTTATGGCGAGTATTCCCGCCTATGGGGATTAAATATGCCGCATTTCCCGCACTTTTTTGTGATTGGCCATTTTGTAAAATTCTCGGCTGACTGCAGACCTGCTTAGTAATGGTTAAACTACCATTCGTAAGTTTATGAATGTTAATAGTGGCTGCTTTCCCTATGTTGTCATGGCTTAGTGGTTCTGTACTTTGATTATGATGCAAAGAGTCCTGGGTTCAAACCTTGTCATTCTTTTATTTTAATACTGTCTAGACAGGCTAGGGTGTGTGGCTGTGTTTAAGCAACTTAGCTCTATGTTGCTCCCCGGTGCCCTGGTTGGTGTGGCACTCCCATCCGCGCAAACACATTGCGCTGGGTAAAGTGCTTTTAAACTTTGGGCAACTCTATTGCCCTGGGTAAAGCACTATTACACTATGGGCAACTCTGTTTAGCTGGGTAAAGCGCTATTAAACTATGGGCATCTGTGTTTAGCTGTGTAAAATGTTGCTTAACAGCAGGCTATTATATATCTGGGTCCTTTAAAAATATATATTTTGTTCACTGATACATTGGCCATGTCACTGCTTTTAATAAAATTTTAATCATATATGTCTGGTATTCTTTCAAATACTGATTTAAAACATAAATAAGAAGGGGAGTAGTGGGACTCGAACCGTGAATGCCTTCTCTTTGTGCACGCGCTCTACCATTACGCTATTGCTATTTGGATTAATTTGCATAAGTAGTTCTTATATGCTCTTCAATGTCACAATTGCTAACTGTGGTTAAGCAATGGGCACACCCGCGCAAACAAGCGCAAATACGGGCAGCTATATCGTGGATTTTAAAAAAATAAAATTAATATTTTACGTTTTATAACTGTGATGGGGATTTACAGTGTCAGGGAGTGTGGTGTTGGGTGCAAGTACATTTGAGCGAACTCGCTCTTGTCTGTTGACATTATGCTTTTTAAAACCTTGCAGGGGCATGGACTTTTAGACTGCTCGGCAGTCGGACACGCCCCCTGCTTGCCTACTCAGTCCGTGTAAGAGTTACAGATGAGTCAGCGTGCCCTCATGAATATTCATGGCACGCTGATGTCATACCGTTCAACTACAGCCTCCGAGTAAGGCATATTAAGTCTTACATGGAGGTTTCGTGAATCTGGGGTAATGTCTTTATGTACTGTTCACTTGTGCTGTTTAAATTAGTCTGTACAACTGCATATGGAAAAGTAATGCTTGTTAGTGATACAGACAGTTCAATCCCACACCCCTCCAGTAAGTCACAAACTTTTTTCATAATGCACACATTTTTCCATAAATGTATCACTCTAAGCATGTATGCATACATTTCTAAGGAGTAATGATAAAATACATCTATAAGGAGGAAAACATATCCCAACACAGTAATGCTAGCAGGTGAAAAATTACCTGTGTAGATACTTATGAGTCGGGTATACCTGAAAGTGAGACCAGCTACGTGCATACATCTTTTAAGCCCCATTTGACCAATGCATAATTAATGAGGTTCATTAAAATTCAAGGTTTTGGAATTCCATTTGTGCATGTCTGCATACGTTTTCAAAATTTGGTGCATTAGCCAATAGCCTGGCATAACGGGAAGCTGCTCTGCACAAATACCCATTAGGTACTATTAAATGGGACCATAGGTAGCACCTCACTGCCATCTGCCAATGAACTGATATAATGCCATAAGTGCCACTTTTAAATTGTGCTTTTGATACGTTTACAGATCAGACCATTGCTACCTGCAAACTGAGTGGGTCCTCAGTGAAAAATGTATTGAATTGTGGCCTGTTTAACTTATCTACATTATTATCAATGGCTAATTCCAGGAGACTTCAAGATGTCTCGGCACCCAACTGGACTGAGGAGGAGGTCACCCAGATGTTAACCATCTACACTGGACTGGAGCATGGAATTCTGCAATGATCAAGATATGGAACCAGACTGTGAGGGGGCATCCATGGCATATGGGAACCTACCGGATTGGAGTATAGGTTTGTCATCGCTATGATCACCTGCATTGAAGGGTCACAGAGGAGCTTCATTGGAGGGTAGCCAATGTGAGGAGACAGCCAGCAGATGCCTACAGTAAGTGTCACAATCCTATGTATACCTGAACATTCCTAAGGAATTCAGATATATAGCTGTGTCACAGATATCAGATACATGGCTTTTAAAACCATTCATTAGCTGTTCTGACAATTAGCTCAACCAGATAATTAAGAAGGCAAGGTGAATGTTTTCCATGTAATTAATGGTTCAATTCCCATAGTGATTTATTTGTTTAATAATGTTTATCATGTACATAAAAATGCACATTGTATATTCTTCACACATCTGGTGCGGTTCTGTGTCAATGATGCCTATAGCACCTATGTCGCTGAGGACTAAGCATTTCTCCATTACATGTAATACTTCAACAGTATCACCTAGTCTACCTGTCTATGTGTGAATACTAACTCATAAATAACTTAACTTTGTTAGTCTGTTCAGTTTTACAAAGTAAATAATAATATTAAAGTCCCATTTGTCTAACACAAGACAAATGCATATCTGATTGTCTACACATATCATCTAAGTTGTAAAACTTAATGATATCTGTCAATTTGAGGAGCATGAGGGCCTATAGCATTTCTTTGCTCGATGTTTCCATATTCATCCTTTATCCACAGGAATATGGATACACACATACAATAGTAGTTTATTAACAAGGAAGGCATGTGATGACTGTTAGCTCATCCTGTAAAGCAAGAGACACATGTGCATATATCTTGGCTAAGTGTGGGTTGAAATTCATATGGGGAGAGCTCTCATTATATTTTGATCGTTGTGTCTTTCTAAAATTTTTCAAAATGCTGCTCTACATACCTGCTTATTAATAATAATGATTATTTTGAGCATGCTTATGATTATCTCATTTATTCATTGGATTTCTATGACTATCTCCATAATCTGTAATGTTCTGCCAACAGACCTATTTCCTGCAGTTTTATGTGTACATCTTTGAACAAACTGGTTTATTTCTGCAAAAAGTGTGGAATATGTTAACATTTGCAACTTGAATTTCATGTATAGCTGTGTGATTGTTTATTAATTTGAATTCAATGTACATTTCATCCTATGTTTGGAGGGAGTGAGATGGCTAGATATACATTTGGACTAAAAAACAGGAACATCTGATATCATGAATAATATGCAGATATAATTTTCACTTTGCCAATAATTATTTGTACATGTTTTATGTCCTCCCACATAAAAACATACAGCACTTTGTAGTTGTCTATTGACAGCAGCTATGTATTACATGACGGTGTTCCACTTTCTGAGGTCAGAAAGTTTACAGCTGTGTTTTTGTGTTGTGACCACTGTGCTGACATGCATTCATGCTTATAATTTTATTTTCATAAATGCACGGCACATTGTACTTCATGTAAAGCATAAGCTGTGATCCATTTTTAGTACCTATCCCTGCACATTCATACTCTAATTCTTTTCACTGCATTTCCACCATCCAGTCACATGCAAAATGGATTAGCTAGGCAGGTAGATATCAAGGTTAGAATGTGGATATAGCTTAACTTGCAGGTTTGAATCACAGGTACTCCAATCTGTTTTCAGTTCTTTTCCAATATGTAAAGGACTATGTGTGCAACATTTCAAAATATGTATGGAGAGTCTGTGATGTTCTTCATGTTAAAATTTAAAGAATATGAGCTGAGCAACATGTATATCAATGTAATTTTATACAGTATTGGCATCATTCATACATGCTATTTACCTTATGAAGATAATAAGGCCATTGTCGTGGTTGTGCCCTGTTCTTCAAGTTTACATTTAGAGAATATGAGATGAGCAATGTATATCTATGTAATTTTATATATTGTCATACATACATCATTTATACATGCTAGGCTACACAGGCTGGAGGAGCAGCACAGGGAGATAATAATGTAAATAAAATAATTGTAATCATTGCTATGGGTTCATACTTTTCCATTACTGTGTATACAACGTATAATGCAGGAATACCCATCATGCATGTTTAAGGTAAGTGCAATAGTCAGACAGTACCTGTGATTACAAGTGTGAATTACTTAAAACTATGTTTACATATCATTTAGCAGCAAGCCATGTTTGCTGAAGATAAGTTTCAAGTGTAGGCCATAACCTAGATGATAGGCATTTATGTGTAATTGTCACAGCGTTTTAATATGGCTATTTCATGTGCAAGTTCATAGTGTTTTGTTTATTATTTATAATAAATGTGTTGGTCCGCTTGTATGTGTGGCTGTGGTTCTTACTGACCATACTGTTGTGTCTCACCTGTTTGTTCCTGCATTGAATAGGTATTTGTTGTATCACTATTCACACTATTTTTGGGGGCATGTCTGGCATGCCCTTCAGTTCAACATGAGCATCATACAGCACCTTTGATGGTTTGGTTAAAACATATTTGTATTCTGTGTTTATGGGTACTTGTGCACAAAGGCATTCCTGTTCATTTCTGTCTGTTACCTAATCTGCAAGCAGCATCATTCTGAGTGCATTTAGCAGGATAGTAATTTTTAATAAATGTATGTAGAGCAGTGATACATTTGTACACAGACAATATTGTTGGCATGACATATAATATATTTTCATGTGTCACAGGCTGTCACTGTGTTTAGGATTGCACATTATTACTAGTGCGTTGTGTTGCATTCAAAAAAATAATGTGGGGTCAGCCAATGACCATGATGCCTTGCTCAATAGTTTTGCATATGGCTTTTGTCTTTCCTACTGGATAGTCATCTCACTATATCATCATAATGAAAATATGTTAATTGGAGGCTGTTCATATGACTAAATGACTTGCACAGATATCTGGAGCACAGTGGACATTCACACACCAACATAAATTTGGAGGGCATATATACAGTACAAGAAAGATGGAAATAGTGATATTCTGTCAGTCAGCTGGCCAATTTACTGAGGCATACAGCACAAGTATTAAACAGTACAAGTTTCATTGTTAGTGTTATGTTGTCATTTTCCCAGTACTGTTTTGCAAAGTATACTCGTGTAAATGTTGTATAACCCAATGCCATGGCATGCTTATCTTCAAATGCCAGGATATGGATGTGTGCTGCTTTCGTATATGCTTATCATACATAATGATGACCAATAAACAAATGCTCAGGTCCTGTCAAGATTTCCACTGGTAAGATGTGTTATGTATGTCATGGCATGGCCTGGAGTAATCTGCTGACATTGTATGATGAAAACAGTAGTCCTAACATGTCCTGGTAATGAAAACATCCAAAATTATAGATAATAAGACATAGGTTCATAGGTTCATACTAGGCTATCTGCCCTAGGGCATTTATAAGCCTAGCCAGAGTATGTTTGGCTTTCGCCACCCATTTTAAATTAATTTTGCTATGCCCTTTTTCGAGGTTAGTATACTGTGCCTCTGTCTAACAGTGACACAGAAGTGATACCCGGGGTAAACCTATGATCTCCCATCCACTCATCAAGATTCCTCTTGAAGAGAGTCAATGAGGGCTCTGCCTAACCTGGACTGGGATTTTATTCCATAGTGAAGGGAGCCTCTGGGTTATGAATCTGTCCCTCCAGCATGTCCTATTTATTTCAGTGCTGAAGTTCAAGTCTCGAGTGTAGCTCGATGGGATTTGGATTTTTGAGGTGCAGCATGTCCCTTAATTCCGGGTTGGACATGGCCTTATACGTCAGGCACAGGTCACCTCTGAACAGGCGGTATGCCACTGAGTAGAGCTGGAGTTTCTTTAACCGGGCAGCATATGGCATCTGTTTGAGCCCTTTGATCCTCTTGGTGAGGTACATTTGGGGTATTTCCAGTTGCTGCAGGTGTTTGGTAAGGTACATCCCAAAAGGGGCATTGTACTCGATTATGGGCCTGATGAGGGATGAGTAAAGAGGCACGATGACCTCCCCTAATCTAGATGTGAATCCCTTCATGATTAGGTGGGCTATATAAAATGTTTTTCTAACCACTTTGGCCACGTGGTTGTCAAATGAGAGATTGCTATCAACTTGGGTCCCCAGGTCCCTAATGACTTCTTCTGTACTTAATGGATTACCACCTATGTGGTAATTTGTGGCACTTTGTTTTTGCCAAAGGGGATGACTATACACTTTTGGCGTTTAGCTTGAGGCCATGGCTCTGGCACCAGTTGTCTGTTTCTATGAGGCCCTTTTGGAGGATGCTTGTGTCGGCTGGAGAGTCGATTATGGCGCCCAGTTTGCAGTCATCTGCGAACTTGGTCAGCCACAGTCCTTCCGTGTTGGCCTGTACCTCCGAGAAATATATACCAAACAAGAGGTCCCAGGACTGAGCCTTGTGGGACGCCACTTGTAACTGGTTTGGAGTCTGACATGGCTCCAGCAATTCTAACCATGTGGGTTCTGTCCTTGAGCCAGTTTGCAACCCATCTAGTGACATAGGGGTTTATATTTAAGCTGGTGAGCTTATCTATAATGCCTGAGTGGGGTATTGTATCGAAGGCTTTTGCGAGGTCCAGATAGGCTGTGTGGACCACCTTCCCTTCGTCAATGGCCTTGGTGACTGTTTCAAAGAAGTCAACCAGGTTTAAGAGGCAGGATCTGCCCTTAACAAAGCCAAACTGGGTAGGATCCAGTGTCTGTAGGTCCCCAATATCTTTATTTATGAGGTCCATGATGATCCTTTCCATAGGTTTGCAGACCAAGCTAGTCAGGCTTATGGGGCGATAGTTTCCAGGGTCCGTTGAGGCACCACCTTTGTGGAGAGGGACCACTGTTGCTGTACGCCACTCTTTAGGTACATATCCTGTAGTAAGGCTGAGGTTGAACAGTAGTTTTATGTTTGGGTTTAGCTCTTCTTGGAGTTCATGTAGGACACAGCCTGGGACACGTCTGGTCCCATTGATGCTGTGTTTTTTGCTTTGGAGAGGGCGGCTCCCACCTGAGCATCTGAGATGTCGGGGGGGGCAGCACTCTGCTGGGATAGATATTTGCCCTTTTGGTGGGGAGGGGGGGGAAGTTTGCGCTGAACCTGTCAGCTAGGATGTTGGCAATGTCTGTGGGATCAGTGTATTTGTTGTCATTTTGGACTAATTCTGAGCATATCTGGGAATTCCCACCCAGGTTCCTAACATAACTAAAGAAAGCCTTGTGATTATCTTTAATGTCCTGTGCAATTTTTCTCTCGAAGCTGGCCTTTGACGATTTTATGAGTGCCCTTAGTTTTTTGCTAATACTGATCAGAGATGCCTTCCCTTTTTGGGATTTTGCTCTATCATGTAGTAGCTTCCTCCTTCTATTGTATAGTTTGTTTATGGCTGGGGTCCACCAGACAGGTCGTCTGCCTTTGGAGGATTGGGTCTTGGTTTTATTTGGGATTGCATGATCCATGCATTCCTGAAGGTGTTCATAGAATGCATTTATAAAGGATTCTGCAGTCTGGGCATTTTCCACAGGCCGGGGCTTTGAAGGATTCCACCTCGGTTTTGAGGAGTGTGAAATTTGCTTTAGAAGTTTTTCACTGTGGTTTTCTGGGCAGGGGTGGGGTTGGGATGTGAATATCCAGTGAGATCAGTTTATGGTCTGATCTTACCAGTGAGGGATACACTTCTGGTCTGGAGCATAGAGTCCCCATGTTGGTGATGATCAGGTCCAGTATGTTTTCCCCTCTTGTGGGAGTGGTAACAAGTTGTTCCATAGCATTTGAGTTTATGAATTCTAGGAACCTTTGGGCAAGGGTGTTGGAGCTAGAGTAATGCTCCCAATCTATGTTTGGGTAGTTGAAGTCGCCCAATATAATGGTGTTCGGAGAGACCTTCATATTTTCCAGTGTTCTCAGGAAGGCCGAGTGGGGTTCCTGGGTTTGGGAGGGTAGTCTGTAGCAGGCTATAAACTCTAAGGCAGTTTTACCCACTGTTAGTTGCACATGGATAGTCTCTGATGCTTCGTGCATGAAGGTGATGTGTGCATGAGGAGCCATCCTCTTGCATCAAATATGTTTATTATAATTGTCCTGCATAATACTCTTAGGCCTTTTCATCTGAGAATGTGTTTTTAATGACACCTGCAATGTATGCTGATATTCCTTTTTTCTCATATGTAGGCATCACATGTTGACGGGATGTTACTTAATGTCTGTTAAATTGCAGATGTGCACACCAGTTTCAGTTTAATGTCAACTATGATTTTCACAGGAATGTGCAGCCTAATAGACATTTGGTTTTCATTGTTATGGTTTTGATTATTGACATATTTCTCAGATAGTGGTACACTTGACCATGGCCATAACATATTCAAAGGTTTCATACTGACGATTTTCTGCCTGTTCACTGTGTCACAGTGGGTATGTTATATAGTTGTGTAGTATCAGGTATGCATATATAATTTCTGTCTTGTGTTGTGATTCACCTTGACAGAGCATAGGACCCGTGGACGCTCGCCCATCAGATGTCAGTGACGAGCACATGCTAGACCTCTGATGCTGATGATGACCATGATAGAGGTGAGGAGGATGATGATGATGCGGAAGCTGGACTACACATGCCATTATCCATTCTGCACCCTGGAGGAGACAATGCCAGGCACCCCAAGAAAATGATTATTGGGAGCAGATCTGGGAGGTGATGACCAATGTGTTTCATATACAGATGAGAGACATAATGGGGAATTTCTTCCAAGACATGGCCTGGTCTATGCGTGACTCATTCAGGGAGGTAGCCCTGGAGATCATTCATTATATTCATCCCCATCAGGGTGGTCCCTCAGCACTGTAATTATTGTCTGTGTGATCTACTTCTGTAATGCTGCCACCATGGTGTTTGCCATATCAAGGACTGGACTGTATATGCACACTTGATATAGGTCCAAATGTACATTGCAGATGTCATGTGACATTCAGCATTATGTTTCAATGTGTGCAAGACACATATTAACACATTAGACTTTCCTTCAACATTCAGCTGTTCATGAGCTTCAGCAGTTAGCATGCTGCTACTGCTGCAACAATTCCACTGTAAACATGTGTTACTGAAAGCAACTCACAAACAATACATTGCCCATATTACACAAATACCACAGTGGCATGGGTACAATTTGTGGATTGCATGTCATGTATGTTCAGCAGAAGGACATGTCCTTGCCCCTGTCTTTTGGATGGCACTTGTCATGCTGTCCCTGGCATACTGGCATTGTGCATGGCATGTGCTGGCAATGCTGTTGCCATATTTTAGCATATAAATGTATCTCATATATATGGGCAGTCCTCCTTTACTGAATGCATGGACCGCCAATGCAACATTCATGTATACACCAAGGTAACGATAATTTATTCAGTGCTGTCTTTGGCCTATGTTACATTTCTACACACATTCCTTATTCACATACATTCACACATTTTGTGAAATGGTGTACATATGCAATGATTTATGTACATGTCTCTGCACATATTCCAATCCATAAAGGAACACTCCCCGGGATTCATGAAGCTCGGCACAAGGATAGCATTAGCAGCAGCACCATATGCATATTAATGAAGGCACGCTGCCGCAATGTTCACGTGCACAGGAAATGTGCGCAAGTGCAGGGGGCGTGTCTAAGCACTGAGGCGTGAACATGTCAGCTGCAGATGCGCAACCTAAAATGCTGACTAGTACAGCCTGCCTCTAATAGTAATCACTCCTGTCAGTGTCTGTCGATATTGAAATGTATGCAAAGCATACAAGACAGTTCCGTGAACACCAAAATAAAAAGTAAACACAAAAGCACATAGCTGAATACTGAGCCCCCGTCCCTCAAGCAAATGACATTTAAAACCCTGTGCCCGTATTTCATTGTAGTGTTGATTGTTATACCAAGTGGAAGCGAAACACAGTGTGTTTGCATGCCGCTGCCCTTTGCTAAGCCTAGCCCAATGGTTAGGGTTACCACCTGTCCCACTTTGTGAGGGACAGTCCCTCTCTGGGCAGTTGTGTCCTTACCAAAAATATTAAAAATGGCAAATGTCCTGTGATTGTAGGTCATAATTATGTACCATATTTTATGTAATAGTTGCATGAAATAGTTATTTCTGTATCTAAAATACCTAAATGTTACAAGAAACAGAATAAGCAACTAAAATGCTACAAGAATAAGCTTTTATTTAGGCAAAAAAGTAAAGTTCTATCCTTTGTACTGACCGTGGGTATGTGTCGGCCTGTAAAATCTGATGTGTGTCCCAAAAATGTCCCACTTCGGCCATTTGAAAAGGTGGCAACCCTACCAATGGTCAGAGCATTCACTCAATATCTGCCCATTTGCGGTCCAAGTCGTCCTTGTCTGGATGGCCGAAAGATGAATGGGTATTACCCGGGTCTACCTACCATGTCATGAAAGATAAGTGAAAGATAAGTATTTGTGTGTACCTATGTGCATGAAGTACAGCATGTGGAAGATCAAATACATTAGGGTTGTCCTCACAAGTGCTTTAGCAAAACATGTGGAAGAAGAAGATAGGAAACATATCTTTAATTTCATGGTTTTAGAAATAATAAATAAAAGTAAGAGGGGAGGTGATATAAGGAATAAGGTAGAGGAAGCAGAACAAAGATGGATTTTATTACTTCAGGCAGATAGGTCTCCTGGATTGAACAATGCTGTTTCCTTGGAACCTTTTTTAAAATCCAGACCACTAAAACATTAAGTAGTATGGATTATTACATAAAACGTGTCTGTTATATGTATATTTTATTTCATCTTATGCAGAATATAAGGCAAATTAATGTACTGATTTATGCAATTTTAATTAGTCTATGTTATAGTTCTATATATGTTTTCATTGGTTGAACCATATTTTAAATACCAATGTTTTAACTGTTTTTATGAGTCTGAAGAAGCAATCAGCTGACTTAGATCGCGAAAGCGCTTACTCTTGTTTAATAAAGTGGTGTGAAACTGCAAGTGAACCGTTTCCTACCTTGACTACTACATCTCAGTTACAACTTTTGGTTTTATAAAGGGCACTACTGTGAAGCTGCAAGTGATTTATTTCCTGACTTGGATTATTCCATTTTTATCTTCAGCTGTGGTCTAACCATTGGTCTTTTCATTTTTTTTGCTTGAGGTGTATACCAGGCGTTTATCCAGCTTTTGTTTTCTTTCACATGTTTTTTTTGTCCTCACAACCATATTGGTACCAGAGATATGTAGAGTATGCAATGTGTTCTGCTGTCTGTGCCATGGGCCATCAATCAGAGAAGGGATGGATGGTGTGTTTGTGGAATATGGGGGGGTGATGGGTAATGTAATAATTCACCACGGGGAGACTGGGTCGGACGTACAATAGGTGAACTGGAGGTGTACGAGGGAGCATTGGGTGAATCAGAAAGGAAACCAAAGAACATACATTCACATCCGCAATACACCTTGACGGCCATACTACAGAACACAATCCCACAAATATATGAACATTAAAATGTGCGATACACATGTACAGAAACCTTATCGGCTTACACCCACATAATGGTCTAGCCTGAATGAGCCATCCAACCTCAACACACCTGGATACATAATTGAATACCCATCATCCCCACCAGAGCACACCCCCCCCTTGCTGAACATCCACCAAAACCACCCATACTTAGACTGCTAGCTTGGTGCAGCCATATCTGCACATAGTGCCCCCTAACCATATCTAGCAGCAGTCTCATCCTAGGCAGTCTCAGGCTTGCAAACTAGGTATCCCTTGCATGTATAACCCTCCCTCATTTTTGAATAGCCAAAAGAATGGGAGTCATTGGCGTCCACAAATTTTGGACATCCCTCATGGGATAAGTGTCTTTTCTAAAGATTAGACTTGGTGGCACAACATGATGTCCAGCCCCATAGACATCCGGACACAAGTTGCATTAGCAGTAGTTGTCCACAACCCTACTCAGCCTCCAACCGGTCCTGCATAACCTATGACCCGGGATTAAACACCTGACCGTGATGCATGTCTCCCCATGTACATTATCGAGAATATATACCTTTCACATGTTCTCTAGAAGCTTCCCCATAGCCATCGTCCAAATAGTACACATCCACAAATTGTATACCCTGTCTAGGTTCCACGTTATAATAATGCACACAATCCCTGTATACAAACGGTACACATCCCTCGTGGATGCAGGTGTTCATATACATGGCCATGTACAACCCCAGATATGTAGTCATACATCTATAAATGTGCATACTTATATACACATAGCTACAGCTACACATCACACATACATGCATATAAGTAGTTGTCAAGTATGTGTCCTATTTATAAATATGTATACTTGCAAATGTATACATATGTCTCACAGAAACATATAAACATTAACGTACTATACATATGTACACCAACCAACTGTCACATTTGCTGCCAGTAGTGTGGAATGCCTGTAGTAAAGTCATATAACCTAACTACCATTCATTCAGAATGTACCATGGATGGTGCAGTGGTCAAACCGGTGACTAAGGTGCTTCCGTTCCTGGGTCCAAACCATGCAAGGGCTGCTAATTTTATATGATGCCCAGAATAATGGCTGTAGGATATAGGGGCAGCGGTAAGTGGCGGTCATTCAACACTATGGGAAATGTAAATAAGTATGTAGGTGTATATGCATGTGTATGAACAGACACACACACATATATATATATATATATATATATATATATATATATATATGTGTGTGTATGTACAGACACACATATATATATATATATATATGGTTACCTTCACGGACAGCCAGAAAGAGAGACACACATCCGAAATCCAGCTCAGATCGAGAAGTGAGAAGAAGACCGGCGAAATCATGGTGGCAGAACATCGACAATGCAGAAGACCGACCGAGGATGCCGACATGGGGAAAGAGCTGACGAGGATTCACGGATGTGACGGAATGGTGAGTCGTAAGTGTGTAAGTGGGTGAGGTTAGTGGGTCTGTGATCGTTAGGGTTAGGTAAGATAGGGGTGGGTTAAGAGAAGTGGAGTTTAGGTTAGGAGGGTTAGGGGTGGGTTAGGGTTAGTAGGGTTAGGGGTGGTTAGGTTAGGAGTTAGGAGGTTAAGGGTGGGGTGGGTAAGGGTTAGGGTTAGGGGTAGGCCGGGTTTAGGGAGTTAGGGGGTTAGGAGGGGGTTAAGTAAGGTAGTAATAGTGCGGACCTTAAGGGGGGTAGGTATTTAGTGTGGGCTTGTAAGGATTTTGGTGTGCTATATATATATATATATATATATATATATATATATATATGTGTGTGTGTGTGTGTGTGAAGAATGAACATGGTCACAAGAAAGGAGTGTAAACCCCATATTATTTAGTGCTGTCATATCAAGCTGGCCAAAGATGAGCAAACCTCCTGCATCCCCATCCACAGGTAGGATGCTAATCGTGGAACTAACTGCGTCCACATGCTAAGTCTGACTTTCAAACAATCTCCATTCAGATGAGCCAAAAACCAGAAAACTTATTGAACACCCTGACTATTATACGAACGTATGTCCCAGGACTATAAGCTTTGGAAGTCTAAATATACTTGGAGTGAGCCAACATATGGGATGTGTCTAGAGCAGTAGGGAGTGGCGCATGTGTAGTGGTGTGGTTTATTTATGACCGGAGAATGGATGACTGCTGTGCTAGTGATGTTTTGCTGCATTTGTTCTAGTAGCTATGAACCATGGGTATACATGCAAATGAAGCAGCACAGCAATAGTGTAGTGGTTAGAACATCTGCCTATCGAGCAGACATTGCTGGTTCAACTGCAGCACACACCATTTACGATGCGTAATCCGTATATGAGCATATCCTGCTCTTTTATGCTGTATAACGATATAATACCATTGAAATGTGAACTGGGGTGACATATCACAGTAAGAATGCAGAAGGTGTTTGCATGAGGGGAAACGGCGGTTAAACATGGTGAAACGGAAAACCGCTGGTAAAAAGTGTTCTACTCACCCTTTGTCCAAAAGCCCTTGTTCTGCCCAGCAACACAATAAACTGCCTCAGCCAGGATCCTACACACCACAACCAATGTGATTTACCACTAGGCCACGACATTTATACCTAACTCTGATGTTATCACAAACATAGCAGACAGCACAGTCATTCAGCAGTATAATCAAAGTAATTAATCATGTAGATGTATATGCATGCGTACAGATATTATATATATATATATATATATATATATATATATATATATATATATATATATACAGAACAAACATGGGCACAAAAAAGCATAGGTATATACGCATACACACATGCAGACATCAAAATATAGAAGTACATTCTCTGTAACACATGCATTCCATATGTAGACATAGATAACAGGAATGTGCACATACAAATATCGATAGTCGATGGAATAATAGGCTGTGCAGAAGAGGGATGGGACAAAACAACTAGAACGCAGAGGTGTGTACAGTGTCCAAAGTCAGTGCTATGCCGACGGTAATCAAATGTGAGTGCTTCCCCACACATTGAATCATTCCTGTGATCTGGCCGCTACGGCAACGCCAAGTGCTAAACCGGTCTATTTGTAAAGGAAATACACTGGACGTGTACATCATTAGGCTCCCATGTGTAACGTGTGCGTTATCACAAAGTATTACATATTAATTAATTGTAGTGTCATGTTAACGGAAGTAAGGATGTAATGAAGCATAGAGTCTAATCTTGCCATAAACACATGCATGTTCCATGTGGGGCAACCCGATAATTGCAAATAATATTCCTTCGGACACTCACAACACCAATGTTTGTGGACGAAATGTATGTGAGTTCTGAGGATATGTGGAGTGAGTAAACCAATGGGATGGCTCTATAGGAGTGGCCAGTGTGTAGTGGTGTTGATACACCGTGAATCCGACAGGAGAATGGATGACAGCAGTGTTAGGGAGGCATTGGGATGTGTGTTTGGGGAACCAGGAGCCATGGGTATATGGGTATATATGCATATGAAGCAGCACAGCAATAGTGCATTTGTTACAGCAACCCCCTAACAGACATTCTCACACCGAATCCCACTGTATCACATTCCAATTACCATCGGTAATCCGTGCATGAACATATTGTGACATCTGTCCATTGTATAACCTGCTAAATATCGATTACAAGATAACTGTAGTGAAGTGTCAGTGTCATCATGAATAAGGCACTAGTATGCAGGGAAGCATATATAAACACCATTACGCATGTGTAAGTGTGTTTGCGTGGGGTATGTATTGGTTTACAGACACACACACACACACACACACACACACACACACATATATATATATATATATATATATATATATATATATATATATATATACATATATATATATATATATATATATATATATATACATATATGTATAGACATATCTATATATATATATATATATATATATATATATATATATATATATATATATATATATATATATATATATATATATATATATATATATATATATATGTGTGTACATATATATATATATATATATATGTGTGTGTGTGTGTGTGTGTGTGTGTGTATATATATATATATATATATATATATATATATATATATATATATATATATATATATATATATATATATATATATATATATATATATATATATATAAATATATATATATATATATATATATATATATATATATGTGTGTGTGTGTTTGTGTGTGTGCGCGTAGATATACTGAGATATACAGTTATGACAGGAAACAGCACACAGGAATAACATATGTTCACAGGCTATGCCAATGGAAGTGAGGAGCCCAGGCATGAAACATGTAGCATGCCCTTCCACCACCCTCCCAGCCGGACATGGGAAACATACACGCAAACAATGTAGAAAATCCACTGCTCCCCAGACCACAGGCAGGATACAACCAGGGGGGTACACAGTGCACCCGTGGATTGTAATCTTGGAACATAGACTGAAGTGTCCCTTGTGCGACACCCCATAATTTGCACAAACCAAATAAAGGTGATAGACCGGCCATATTGTACGTAGTGTATACAGACTCGGAATACAAGGGTAGGTAACCCTGATGACCCATGGGCCGAGACAGTTGTATGAAATGGGTCCCATGAAGTGGAGAGTGGGAAGCATGTAGTGGTGTGTCTAGAACAGACTGGAACCCACAGAAAGGATGGGTGCTGTTGAGCAGGCTAGGGTGGGGGAACTATGGGTAGCTACTTATGGGCCTAGGCATGATGGTGTTGGCTGGCAGAGCTGTATTAGGACTGCCCCAGGGATGTAAGTAATATTCCGATATGGGCATAGCTGATGCCCATACCTCCGAACCCCTAAGAGCACATCCACTGGATAGTCCGTAAACCATTAGGGGTACACATAGGGACCATACCATTAAACTGTCCCCGATTACCAGGGACGTCCCTGATTTCAACTCAGATTCTAACTCTGTCCCACCTAAACCCTCCTAGAACTAGTGATATTAGGAGGAAATGTAGTGGATTACACGTAAAGAATAACACAACAATTAACAGTCATAAACAGCATGTACCTCAGACAATGTCTATGAATACATATGCTCTGGGTCTGCCAATGTGTCAGGTTAATAGCACCAAATATTTAAATGTGTCCCTGATGTTGATATGCAGTGTCCCTGATTCAGTCTTCATTTTCCCCAATCATATGAGAGGTCTGATAGGGACAGAAAGCATATAATCCGCTGACTACCTAGAATAATAGGTATGCAGTAGCATGACTCAGCTGATGGATGTGGGTCCCAAATCCGAATTACTTGTCTGTATTGAAGAATCTCAGTTCCCATGTATCAGCCAGACAGGTGCAGATTGTAAGAGGAACACACAAATAATATGAATAAAACACTGGACAGGCCGCTGATTCTGTACAGTCGAACGGCATGCCATCGCCTAATGGGCAGCCATTCCCGATACTGTAGGGATGTAATCCGATGTAATAGGCATCACAAGGTAATACTGTGGTCCTCGCTTCCACCCAGGGGTGTGAGTGTCAGATGCAAGCATCAATGTCGGTGCACTTGCAAGTGCGGGAGCGAGTGGGTGTAAGCCTGTTTGGCTACCAGTATGCAAGTATTACACTGGTAAAGCAATGTAGAGGCTAAGCTGTAACCAGAGGTTAGCATTGCTTAACACCACGCAAACCCATGCACACCCACTCACAACTGCTTTAATGTGCCTTAATCCCTCCGTATCCAATGGCCTTGTTCTGCCCTGCAACAAAATAAATGGCCTCTGCAAGGTCTGGAACCAGGACCCTGCACACACAGCTAATGTGATTTACCAATACGCCATGGCAGATATACAGACATCGGACATTACCACAAAGATATCATACAGCGCAGTCATTCAACAGTATAGGAATGTATCCAATCATGTAGATGTATGCGTGAGTGTTTATGTCCAGCATATTGGTACATACATATATAGAGATATATCAGGAACATACCATGTGGCAACAAAGCATTACAAATGAATGAAAAGGGAAACACCAGCGATGCCTGTATTATGTAGTTGTGTTGTCCTATGTAATATCAAGACTCCCTCAGATAGACATGGGTCATTCATACACGCAAACAGTTGTACATTGGCCATATACATCACTCTGTGCATGTAATGTACATTAACATAACAGTCCCTGTCCAATCATAATGTGAGAACAGTACTCTTGCAAGGTGCTGTGTGCAACATCATCATCATGATAAAGGTAAATGGGGTAACCATAGAGGAACTGGTAGTGTTGTGTGTACAATGGGGTCATCGGCATCACATGTACCTGGACCATTTAGGAGTGATGTGCATACCAAGAATGTGCATCTGAGGGACAGGGGTGAGGATAACAGGAGTATGTTGTGATGCATATTACAAGGGTTACATGTGTCCAGTGGGCAAGTGTGTGAAATGGACAGCTATGTATAGGGTAAATGTTGTCCTGGGAACTGATTGGCCTTATGTTTCCATGGGGTGAGAGTGGGATGTGGGGGAAGAAGAGTAGGCATGCCCGTGGAGGATAGGTAGGGTAGGATCACAGACAAGACAGCATACAGGGTCGGTATATGACACATGTGGGGGAATACACCTTAGACGGGGATGGGTGTTTGGCATTCACAAGCCCATGGGAACAGTGGGACGGAGGTCTGCCACCACTGCACCAAAACAGCTGCAAAGGAGGCAGTGCTGGGGGTTGTCCAGGAGAAGCAGCCTCACCCTGTAAATGTGACATTCCACCCTTGAGCTTGCGTATCTGGCTTCGGAACCCCTTAGTTTGCCCCCAACGCACCACATCCGGGACCGCACAACAGCAGGCATGTTCCTGTCTGGCCCTCCTCCCAGGAGGGACATGCCCCATCCTCAGTGGTGGTACCAGCAGAAGGTGGTGCAGAGTCAACAGAGGTTGCGGTCCAAGGCTGGGCCCCAGATGTGCTGGTGCCCGGTGCCATGGTCAGCTGAAGTGGGACAGGAGGTTCTGCCGGGACCTCCCAACCCATACAGCCTATGGTGTTGCAGTTTAAACACAGATATGGCTTAGTAATAGACAACAGCATTCAGGATTACTTACAACAGTATGCATAGATATGATCATCAACCCAACACAACAGATGGTATACATTTGCAGAGGGAGCACAGCACATGCATATATACTGCATGACATGTGTACAATGTGTAGTAGATGTGTGACTGCAGCTATGAACAGTTGCCCATTATTGGCTTGTCACTGGGAACCCCAGACAGTGTCTGTCATACCACTGTTTCATATGACATATGTCCAGTCAGGGATGCGATGGCAATAACACATCCCTATCACCATGTACTGTCTGCAGTCCTCACACTCTGCTCCTGCTGTGCACAGATGTGTTCAGTGTGTAACACAGGAAACAAATGGTTCTACACACTGACCAGTCCACAGATAGCCCTACAGATGGGGGTACCTCATGAACAGAGCACTGTCATGTTTGTGTTAAAACATGCAGAATAGCCATTACCACACACAACATGTTAAACAGGCAGTAGTCTCAATGCAGCATAACTATATTTACATGCTGTAGTCATGTCTGGCACATACCCTCCTGTCTTTAGGCTAGTTTCCACTGTGTATGATGTTTGGGGAACATCCAGATATCATCTGTGATGCTGTCTCAAAACACCACATCCAGGTAACACTCACAGTGACTGTCAAGGTCAAACACCAACATGATGTTCCTAGATAATGTACTGTATTTATCATGTGAATGGCTATGGGAACATCATCACAGCTGTTCCACATGCAATCAGCTAGAGAATGACTGCAATAGGTGCAAAGGACATCACCTGATTATGTCAATCACTTACAGTACACATGCTGCTGAGCAGGTGTACTCCTCCACATCCACCAGAGAGTGTGTGGGAGGGACAGACAAAGTACATCAGAGAAGGGCTTGGAGACTAACCCCTAAGCATTGTCTGCCACACGCCTACCAGTACAGGGGTCAAACCCCTGACTGACTAGTCATTACTATTACATGTGCATGCAGTTACTACATGTGCCACAAAGCTGACATGTTGCTGTGCTGTAAGAACATATATGTGTGTAGGTGAGACACATCTGCAACAGAGATATAGTAGACATACATTAGGTGTAGCACACATGGCTTTCCACGTGAACGGTTGCCATTGTCACCACAACCACACTCTCTAATGGACTCGCATTGACACTCTTTTCCAGGGCCACAAATACACTCTCTAACTACTTAGTTTGCCACACTGCAGTAATGCACAGGATGATATGCACCACAGGGGATATCTGGAGGTTCTATGGACTAGGCCATGTGAACATGTTTGACATCTGTTGGTATGCCAACGAGGGTTATACTGGGAGTGACTGTGGCTGGGAGCATCATAACCCACATGCAGACTCAAGGTGCCAGTACTGACATACATGTATGCATTGCTTCATGAGTTTGTAGTGGTTGGCTGTGCAAGATGGCTGTACAAGGCTGGGTGAGGGGTAATCGTTGGCATTGCACCACCTGACAATGGTGTGCAGTGTGGCACAAGGGTGTAGTGTCTACAATGTCCCACACAGATGCGTACTGCATGAACAGCCCTGACATCCTGGTTACCATTGTGCATGGCCATAGCTTTGCAGTACATGCCATGTCTGTGTTTGCTAGTCCGTGACATGGACATTGCCTGGGATGTGCATGTCCCACAATACTGTACAGTGACATGTACAGGTGTACCTGGTTTGGCAGGAATATGTTGTGTACACAGACTGCTATCCCCTGATATGCCAATACTGGCCTGGTGTGGCAAAACCTGCTTATTGTCAGCAGGTCGATCCTGCACCTGCATTGCTAGCATTATACAGGTATTCCCTGGTGTCAGTGGCATTGGTTCATACAAGGCACATGTGTACGGCATTGTATGGCCTGTGTGGGTCACATTTGGTGGCACCACATATGTTGCAGGCATCCAGTGGGGAACATAGTGAAGGCACATTGTCTGCAATTATGTGCCTATTGTACCACTGTACAGGGTGCCATGTCCTCTGCAGCCCACTGCAATCACACCATGCCTACTATCTGTCATCAATGTGCATGGTACTAGCAACATAGCGGGATATCCTAGGCAAGTATGTTTGTGTATGACACATGGGTGCAGGACATATACTGGGTACAAATAGGGTTGCATACTTTGTTCACCAGGCCTTTTGTCAGATGTAGGGGTATGGCTTGCCACTGCAGTCCCATGACTGACTGACATCTGTACTCCTCATGAGGTGGCCATTGTGTCATAAGATGGACACCATATAGGAAAACTACAAAATCCGCTCCCCAACATGTCCAGTAGTTAGACACTCACAGCCACCTCCACACAGCCTCTGACAGCCAAACACACACACTTGCAATGTCAATGTCCTGTATTAGAACCCCTACCTACCGTATCACACTTGCAGCAATCTAAATTTAGGGCACATGCTACGGTGAATACTGGGTTACAGCAGTCCTAGAGGTGTATTCCTAGGTGGGTGACAACAGCAGGATTGACAAAGGTGGTCATGTGATTTGTACAGAGAGTGTATACTCTACAAAGCATTGTACTGGTCTCATGCACACACACACACACACAGACACACACACACACACACACACACACACACACACACACACACACACACACACACACACACAGTTGGTAAGTCTGGGATTAGAAAACCAACCTATTTTATCACACTACAGCATTACGCAGTTACAGAACGTGCTGCCAAGATTACTGGGTCTGAGCACTCCCAGAGGTGTATTTCTAGGTGGGTGACATCATCAGCCTTGCCAAAGTTGGGTATAGGAATTGTATGGAGTGTGAGCAGTCTAAAAGCATTATTCTGTCATCAGACAGATGGAGACACACACATGCCAGTGGTGGGATCAGAACACCTGCCTATCTACAGATCACTATTACAATACTACATAGTTACGAGTCATGCCACAGAGACTACACATTTTAGGGCTCTCATTATGACTTTCTAGGAATGTGGACATCAACAGGGATGCTGGTGGTTAATATGTACATACCTGTGAACCTGTCCATACTGAACTGGAGTATGCCCATCTGTGGAATGGACAACTACTATCGCTATACAGGGTTACAATGGCCATGCCCATACACATAGAGGCACATAACTGACACAAGGTGTCACTGGGCATGCTCACACACTTAGTAGCACAGGGCTGTTTGGGATGCACTCTGATTCTAAACACGGAAGGCCACAGTAGCCATGCTATTACAGTTAGACGTAAAGAACACATTGTAATGGACTCTGGTGTTAGTAGTTGTCATTGTTAGCAGGAACGCTGCACTACATATATCTGACACCGGTCATCTACATAACATCTACTGCTGTCCATCACCTTAGATTTACCATTCTATAACAAGCATAATACTACCACTCGCAGTGATGTCTGGCTAGGAGTGGCAACTGTGTGACCAACACAATGAGCCAATGTCTGCTTTAATTATGAGGTTGTCCAGTGTTTGTCATTCTGGGATGACATGACTAAAAGTAGACTGGCCTTTGTCACATATCACATGCATCCATGATTCAAGGAAGTGGGGATAATACCTAGGTCGCATTCGCCCATATAGTGCCATTCTAAGGCAAATGTCCTAAACACAGGATAACACCCTGACACCTAGAGGACAACTGCATTGTATGCTTATGCTAACCAGTGCTAGATGTGTAGCGTTTGTAATCACAGGTGCTCACTGTAGATCCAACAATGGGGAATATTGACATCTGTGCAGTGAGGAACACCTGACTGAAGGCTCTGTAGTGCACAATAGCACTACCACCATATATCTCAGAACCAGACATGTGGACCATAACACAGGTATGGACCACTTCAGGTGGTGGTGTCCCCACATACATAAAGGCCACTCACATGTACTGACCAGTACTCCCACAAAAGGCATCACAGATGAGTCAGGTGCAGGTCACAGTGTAAAAGGCTGCATTCTAGGATGTAACCCTCAGACACCACCATGCCCTTGGACCACCAACACACATCCATACATTTGGTAGGACATATAATAGTACAACACCATGTGACCCTTGACCAGTGGACTGTACCTAGCTCTACATCAACTGTGCAGAGTACCCATGTACTGACACAGTTGCATCATGTTTTATGCAATGCAATGATACCACTGTTTGTAACCAGGTCAGCTGTACACATACCAGGGTACCTCGGTTATTTACAGCATTAACAGATGACTGTTGCTGTACACCAGTAAACACCCTCATGTTTGGATATGGCATACATGTACCTGCCCTGGATATGTACATGCCACACACATGCAACATATATGTAAATAGCATAGCTGTTGTCCTTTGTGCAGACAGGTGGCTACAGCCATTACAAACATGCACATGGAAGGTAGGTCCATGGCTGCTGAATGCTAACAGTACATAAGGTGTGATATCAGTGTTGATAGAGGTAATGTTCCCTCTGTACTGGTCACCCATGACACCTATCATATCATACAACAGTCCATATGTCATGTATGTCATTACACATGTCCACCAAATGCATTGCCTACAAACATGCCCAAATGACACAAATGTAGGACCTACACATATGTACATGTGGTGGTGTGCATTCAGATACCATGTGTGTACATTTGCTGACGTTTGCAGGTGACGTGTGTCTTAGTACATCATGCAGTTGCAATGCAGCCTCAACATTGCCAACTGTATATGGTGATATGCTGAAAGTACGGTAAGATGTACTTCAGGTATGGACAGATGTGTGGACATAACTAAGTGGTGGGGCATCTTTGCAGATGGATGTTTGCTGAGGACAGCTCACAGGTGTGTCACAAGCATTCCTACAATAACCTGTGTAACCACTATGCTATGGTTTTGTTAATTGAAGGGGAACACACACAACGTAGACAGCGGTCAGGGTGACACCGAAGATAAATCACTTGACACCTGTAACAGTTAAGATCTCCCATGAGCATATATTGTGCATATATCAGCACAGTTGCCAAAGGAAGCATCATTACACTTTGTAACACGTGCAATACTGCTGTTAGTCTGTCATACGTATTATGAGATAGGCAGGTCTTTGATTCACAGTACTGGCATGTATGGTTGCATGTGTGGCAATATATGTCACGTATGGTGGGGAATACATCTCAATTGTTACTCACTCTCCTGTACACTGTTGTAGACATCTGTACAGACTGCAATGTAGAAAGCAGGACATAGGCAGGGGTGTGCATCTCACACATGTGAGGTATCTGTATGTGCGTGACATAAGTGTATTCAATAGTGAATGCTACAGTGTGTGTGTGTGTGTGTGTGTGTGTGTGTGTGTGTGTGTGTGTGTGTGTGTGTGTGTGTGTGTGTGTGTGTGTGTGTGTGTATGTATGTATGTATGGCTGTCTGGTCCCTGGAGTGAGGATGTATGTTACCATAGTGAACTGATAAGAACCCTCCCCCATCAAGCTGATGCAATCTACTATCCCTGTTAATGTCCTCGATCATAGGTCATACTGACTACCTGTATCTGTGTAATCTCTGTGGCGCGTCATGTAAGTGCACAGTACTGTAATGATGATTTGCACATAGGCAGGTGTCCACACCTCAACACTAGCAACTGTGTGTGTGTGTGTGTGTGTGTGTGTGTGTGTGTGTGTGTGTGTGTGTGTGTGTGTGTGTGTGTGTGTGTGTGTGTGTGTGTGTGTCTGTGTGTGTGTCGGTGGATCCGTGAGTGTGTCGGTGTATTACTGTGTTTCTGAATACATGTGTGTGAATACCTGAGTGTGTGGGTGTATTTCTGTGTTTGCATCCTGTCATGGGTACGTGTATTACTGCTTACCAATGAGGCATCACGCTTTCCACTGGCCTCTACCCTTGTCATCCACTAGACCATTCTCTTACCTCCACACTCCATGTAACTGTACCTGTGATGTCACCCAGTATGGATGTCACGTCTCTAGCCACAGTAGAGTAATACACAGCTATCATGCTCTTGGATCAGTAGATCAGTAGACGTGTTTGGAAAATGGGACTTTCTAACTGTGATGTGGAAGCTACAATGAGCATGCTGGTATTTTCATACATACCTGTGAGTAGTCCACATTTACATATGGGACACTAACTGCAAACACTGACATCCACCTGCACATGCAATTAGACCTGAAGGAGGAAGGCAGAACATCAAGAAAACATGCAGTTATTGTTGTTACACATGAGTTACACATGACACATACTGTTAACAGTACAAAATGCATTCTAAACCTGTACTACATGGTATGTCTGCTGCCTGTCAACAGTACACAACAATTGTAATCTACAATTATCTTCCTAGTCTGTTCACCCTGTGCATCAGACCATATGAGCATGTCCCTGCACCGATGGTGTGGATGACAGGGATGCGGCATAGGCATCATCATATGCTCAGGGTGATAATGTTTGCCAGAGGCCTAGGCTGCATTATTGGATGACATCATGTGTGTGGGTTAGGGCCTTTGATCTCATTGGGCGTGTGTGGATGTTATGTATTTGAGTGTTGCGGTGCCCTACATATGTTTCCGGTGTGTGCGTGTATGTATGCACACAGTTCTGGCATGTGTCTGGCCTACACAGGGGTAGTATTGACAGCTTCAGATGGTACAGGCCAGGTTTTACAATTCATGATGTCCGGCCATGGCCATGTGACCTGTGCCTGCCAGTGGTTGCACGGGCACTACCAGGCAGAGGTGCAGATTGTGTACTGTCTGATGAAACATGTCCACTGGAACCGTGTCCCTGTTGGGACCATCCAGGGCCACATGCATGTGGCCTGCTGTGTCCTGGTGTGGACAGCACAGCACCAGCTGCACTGCTGCTGCTACCTCCATTTTGGGAGCGGGCATGTGAGGTAGCTCGGTCATATAGTCCTGCAACAGGTGATGTAGCTGGCCTACGTTCATGTGCCCGATGCCTCACTCCTACCAGATGTTCCAGCACAGACATCTCACGCTCGCAGATTGTCATGCCAGGGTCAAGGACTCCAACCATGTCACCCAATTGTCTATCCAAAACTTCAGCAATCTGCTGTTGAGCACTTGCCATTGCCTGGATGTTGTTGTTTAAAGAATGGACAGCAGCCCTCTGAAGCCTCTGACCTTCTCTGTTGTGCCATTCAGCACATCCTGTGCCCCCATTACAGCCTGAAACATGTGTCTGGTGACACCAGTTGCTGCGCTCTCTCTTGCAGGGGCATGTTGGCCAGAGGTCCTCCTATGAGCAGCACTGGCCACATGCCTGTGTGGGGCATTACCAGTCAGTTGGCTGACACCATGGAGTGCAGGCACACCTTCCATAGCCTCCACACTTTCCTTTTCCAAGCTACCACACACCAACTGTCCTTCTTCTATGGCCACTGGTGATGGGGTATGTGCTGGCATGAGAACTGTGTGCGGGGATGAGGGGGATATAGTTGGAATGGCAACCAATGGCACAGATTCAGCCCCTGACAACCCTGCCTGTGCCTCAATCATACGTTCATCATCGCTACTAGAGTCTGTAGAGACACTAACATCAGATGGACCGCAAGAGGAGAACGCACCTACATCAACACCTGTGAGGGGCAGACAAGAACTGTACATTACAATCTATTCATTAGACACACAGACACACACACACACACACAGACACACGCTATGGCACCCAACATGCATGTGATATGACAGAAGGCATGCAACATGCATGTGATACGGCAGATGGCATGAAGCTCAGACAATAATAGTGGTAGTTATCATACATCCTTGGGTTGCATACAACAGCATGTATGTGTCATAGCAGAAGGCATGCACATTACACAATTATAGTAGTAGTTATCATACATCCCTGTGTTACACCATGTAGACCAGCACAGGTTAACAGTACACCTGTCTGATGTGTGGCATATGACCTTGACAATCACTTGCAGTATGACAGGTGATCTGCCAATGTATGCAATGACATGCATACATGTTTAACACAATGGTGTCCTGTCAAATATACAGTGGAGTAATGGTGTCCCAATGCAGAGATGTGTTATACTAACACGGACCTTCAGCTGACACAGTGTTGTCTGTGTGCCCTACAGATATACTGCACATTTAGCTGATGTGCATGGCCATTGCAGGGAATTATGTGGCATCTCTATTGCTATACAGTGTGAGTTACAGACACAGTTCATAGCCATGACTGTGTTCAGATACAATACATATATACTGTGGAATGTGACCCATTTCACTGAGGTGTATACACACTAAACCATGATGTGGAATGTGTACAGGTCACTGAAGGGTATATGGATGACACCCCTGCACATCTGCAACCATATTGATGCTGCCTGGCAAATATGGCCAGACATTACAAACTCGTCAGTACACCATGTCTCACATGACATCTGTGTACCACACACACACACACACACACACACACACACACACACACACACACACACACACACACACACATGAGGAGCAAGGATGACAGTGATGTCTGACACCAGAAAGGGGAATGTACTGTATCTGTGGGCTGATGTGGTTGTCTGTGTATGTATGTGGATACTGTACAGGTGACTGCTGTCATGTCATGACACACTCAAGATGTTCAACACATCTTATATGGTGGATTGATGTTATGCCTACACAAGATGTGCACAGGCCTGTAGGATGTCTAGTGTTCCACATCTGCAATATAACCATTACACAAAGGCCATAGTTGGACCATGTGGAGCCAATGTACGACAGGGTATACACACAAGCACATCACATCTACTGTGTGTGTTGCTTCATGTCTCTGGCCATCCTCCATGGCCATGTGTGAACATGTGTTGGCCAAATGGTTGTGACGGGCATCTATTTCACATGTCTGTGTTGTCCCATATGACATACACCCATAGATGTCATATGCTCCACTGATGACAGGGTTATGCAGACAAAGGGTGGTATGTTTGGTATGTGGGATATGTTTTTCAGGATAGATAGGCAGTGTTGCAGCCAGCCCACTAGATGTCATGGACATGTCAGATAGCACATAACATTGTGTGACATTCATAGCAGGGGTATAATCCACACCGGTGAATCCTGTGGGCTGGCCATACTCCAGCTCACTGTATAGTACTATTTATATTCCCCACATGTGTAGTTCTGATCTGAAGTACATGTCCTAACAGTGAACAACACCTCCACCATTGTATGCACAGCTGTCCACACATCTGGCAATGACAGTTTGTGAGGTTTCACGTTGGTGTTTCACATAGGTAGCCATTGTGATGCATTACATGTCTGACCTGTATATTGTGACAGGGCCATACATTATGTGTACATGTGGTAAATGGCCACATGGCAGGTAGATCTGTGCATTAACATGCCTGATAAATAATAATGGTTTCACCTGCAATGAGCTGCTGTTGCAGCAGAACACCAGAGGTACCTAAATAGGATTGACACAGCAGTATGATCATTATCCACACCTGTATGATTGCTACAGGGTGCAATGTGCATGTTAACACATTCGCCAGTATAATAGACTATACTATGGAGTATGCACATGTGTGCATACACAGAGTAGCATACTATAGTATGCGGCATGTGTGTATACATGCCTTGCATATGATGTTATATTACATATTGTACAGTGACACATGTAACTATATGGAATATAAAAAGATAAACTTCCCAAACCAAGGGCAAGCAAGTAAATAAGTGACAAAACACCACGATCACTGCCAAAGAAACACCAGCAACGAACCAAGCCTTGGAAGAAATTCTTTTATTCCACTGACTAAGCGCTTTCACCAAAGTTGGCTTCTTCAGAGTCAGTGTTTTACAAAAAACATGTACATCTTATACTCTTCAAACACTATGACATCACCTTGTAAATCAATCAATAAACTAATCCAATTGATCAATTATTCAATAAACGTTCATCACAAACTGCAAAATTCCTAAAACATAATTAAAGTTTTTCAACAGTTGTACAAATCTAATCAAATTTAACAGGTAAATGTATATAAAAATATATAAAAAAATATAATAAAAAACATATATGTATATATATGTATATAAAATGGTTGTTCATAATCAACCCATTCTGTGTTTACCATACATAATTTTCAACCATTCCGTACCTTTTGTTAATTAATTAATTAATTAATTAATCCCCTTCAACATTTCAAACTTTTTCAAATTCATATACATTTTCTGAAATAGTAGTAAAATAAAATGGATTAAATTAAATTTAATTCATTTAAATACTTCTTTTTATTTATTTACATTAATTATACAATACTAGCCTTAAATTTCAAAACTGGTTTTATAGAGATATAATCATTAATACCAGGGTACTTAGTGGCGTTAAGTCTCAACTGCCACATAGTTTCTAAAAATGCTACCCTGTTTCCTATATCACCACCCTGCTCTAGTAATACTCTATCTATAATAAAGAACACAAACTTCTTGAAATCCTTACAATGAATACTGTGAATGCACTGTGAGAGTCTTTGTTCTTAATAGCTCTCACATGCTCCACCATCCTATCACGTAACCTCCGGGTGGTCATACCAATGTAGAATGCTTCGCAGGTTACACAAAAGGCCATGTAAACTATGTTCTTTGTGTTACAGTTGCATTTTCCAGGGCAAGGTAACGAATATCCCCACCCTTTAACACATACATAAGACCCTTCTGCTATGTACCTGCAGCTTCTACAATACCCACACTTAGACATCCTAGATGCCCTACCTTTATTCTCACTTTCCAATATACCTTTCAAATTTTTCCCCTTGCTGTAAACAATTCTTGGGTGGGCACCCAAGACCTCTTTAGTGGCATCACTCAAACAGTACTCCCACATCCCTTGTAACACCTTGACTATTTCATCACTTTTCTCATTAAATTTCAACACAAAGCATGCTCCACCTATTTGTTTCTTGTTTTGTCCTTCTTGGTTACTCTCCAACAACCTTTCGCCCCATAAAATGGGTGAATAAGATGAACCTCTCCGTTTGTAAACTTCCCTTTTCAATCTTAGTAACAACTTGAGCGGGTAACCCCTCTCCATTAACATTCCAATTAGCTTGAACATTTCCTGCTTAAATAGACTTTCCTCACTCACCAATCTTGACAATCTGCCCTTTTGCCACCCCTTTCCTTTGATGGAATGGGTGGCAACTTTTAAAATGTAAGAGTGAATTCGAGTAACTGTCTTTTCTATATATAGAACTAGTTAGACCTCCCTCACTCTTAGCAATTGCTATGTCCAAGTAGTTTATGGCATCTTTCTTCCACTGGAAGGTAAATTTCAAAAAATTAGTAGTATTATTTAAATACTCAATAAACTCGTGAGCCTGAAGCTCATCTCCCTTCCATAGAATAAGCAGGTCGTCCAAGAATCTATTGTACAAAATAATGCTCTTCATAAAACTTGATGAAAGAACAAAGGTTCTCTCCCACGTGAGAAGAACCATGTTGGCAAATATAGGGGCACACCTTGCACCCATAGCTACACCAGAACACTGCTGAAATGTCTCCCCCTCAAATTTAATGAAATTGTTCAAAAGAACCATCTCCATTAAATCACAGATTAAATTAATTCTATCCTTGTCAACCTTACTACTCATTATCAAACTCTCACGAAACATGTCCAAACCCTCCTTGTGCGGTATGGTAGAAAACAAGTTAACCACATCCACCGTTAACAAGCTGTAATCCCTGAAATTTTCTTTGACCTCCCTAAGTCTTTCAAGGCAGTGCCAAGAATCTCTGATCACATGTGGCACTTCCTCTAATATTTTCTTACACATAAAGTCCACAAAGGCGGCCAAGGGTTCAGTCTTAGAACCCTTGGCTGCTACGATCGGTCTAAACTGCAACTTGGTCACACCCTTGTGGACCTTGGGGATCCCAAGCATGTTAGGTAAAACTGCATTCTTCACCATCAAGTAATCGTATTCAGTTTCAGAAACCATACCCTGGAAAAGGGCATCACACAAATATAACTCAATCCTTCTATAGGCAATATTGATTTCATTTCTAGATACCCTCTTATAGGTTTCTTGGTCCTCCAAAATAGCCATCATAGATGCAATGTAGTCTACCTTGTCCATCAAAACCATTCCCCCACCCTTGTCTGGTTTCATACACCTAATGTTGCCCATCAAAACCAGGGTGATTCTATCAATGTTGCACCTGGAGTTTGCACCAATAACTTGCTTTGTAATGATCCTGCAAGTATTGTTACAGATATGACTTGCCAAGTTATACAGAAAAGTGATTATTACATATACAACTATACTGACAAGGTGATTGATGATGTGTATTTTGAACTGTTCACGAAAGGAATCAATTTTGTACCCTACTTTAAGCTTGATGTTGCGCAATTAATAGTCAATTTGAAGTTATTTACTAGAAAATTAAACTTGGAAATGTATTTTCATGAGAACCATAAAGATGGTATTAACACTGAGATCAATGACTGTAAGGTGAGGTGACAGCTCTTGAAAGATTATTAGAATTTGAATTCAGGAAGATTTGTAAAGGAAAATATTTTTTGATTGACAACCTGAGTACAAAAGAAAGGTTGTTGTTAAAAGAACTTCAGAAAGCTGGCAACATATGTGTAAGAAAATATTAGAGGAAGTGCCACATGTGATCAGAGATTCTTGGCACTGCCTTGAAAGACTTAGGGAGGTCAAAGAAAATTTCAGGGATTACAGCTTGTTAACGGTGGATGTGGTTAACTTGTTTTCTACCATACCGCACAAGGAGGGTTTGGACATGTTTCGTGAGAGTTTGATAATGAGTAGTAAGGTTGACAAGGATAGAATTAATTTAATCTGTGATTTAATGGAGATGGTTCTTTTGAACAATTTCATTAAATTTGACGGGGAGACATTTCAGCAGTGTTCTGGTGTAGCTATGGGTGCAAGGTGTGCCCCTATATTTGCCAACATGGTTCTTCTCACGTGGGAGAGAACCTTTGTTCTTTCATCAAGTTTTATGAAGAGCATTATTTTGTACAATAGATTCTTGGATGACCTGCTTATTCTATGGAAAGGAGATGAGCTTCAGGCTCACGAGTTTATTGAGTATTTAAATAATACTACTATTTTTTTGAAATTTACCTTCCAGTGGAAGAAAGATGCCATAAACTACTTGGACATAGTAATTACTAAGAGTGAGGGAGGTCTAACTAGTTCTATATATAGAAAAGACAGTTACTCAAATTCACTCTTACATTTTAAAAGTTGCCACCCATTCCATCAAAGGAAAGGGTGGCAAAAGGGCAGATGGTGCGATTGTCAAGATTGGTGAGTGAGGAAAGTCTATTTAAGCAGGAAATGTTCAAGCTAATTGGAATGTTAATGGAGAGGGGTTACCCGCTCAAGTTGTTACTAAGATTGAAAAGGGAAGTTTACAAACGGAGAGGTTCATCTTATTCACCCATTTTATGGGGCGAAAGGTTGTTGGAGAGTAACCAAGAAGGACAAAACAAGAAACAAATAGGTGGAGCATGCTTTGTGTTGAAATTTAATGAGAAAAGTGATGAAATAGTCAAGGTGTTACAAGGGATGTGGGAGTACTGTTTGAGTGATGCCACTAAAGAGGTCTTGGGTGCCCACCCAAGAATTGTTTACAGCAAGGGGAAAAATTTGAAAGGTATATTGGAAAGTGAGAATAAAGGTAGGGCATCTAGGATGTCTAAGTGTGGGTATTGTAGAAGCTGCAGGTACATAGCAGAAGGGTCTTATGTATGTGTTAAAGGGTGGGGATATTCTTTACCTTGCCCTGGAAAATGCAACTGTAACACAAAGAACATAGTTTACATGGCCTTTTGTGTAACCTGCGAAGCATTCTACATTGGTATGACCACCCAGAAGTTACGTGATAGGATGGTGGAGCATGTGAGAGCTATTAAGAACAAAGACTCTCACAGTGCACTTTACATTCACAGTATTCATTGTAAGGATTTCAAGAAGTTTGTGTTCTTTATTATAGATAGAGTATTACTAGAGCAGGGTGGTGATATAGGAAACAGGGTAGCATTTTTAGAAACTATGTGGCAGTTGAGACTTAACGCCACTAAGTACCCTGGTATTAATGATTATATCTCTATAAAACCAGTTTTGAAATTTAAGGCTAGTATTGTATAATTAATGTAAATAAATAAAAAGAAGTATTTAAATGAATTAAATTTAATTTAATCCATTTTATTTTACTACTATTTCAGAAAATGTATATGAATTTGAAAAAGTTTGAAATGTTGAAGGGGATTAATTAATTAATTAATTAATTAACAAAAGGTGCGGAATGGTTGAAAATTATGTATGGTAAACACAGAATGGGTTGATTATGAACAACCATTTTATATACATATATATACATATATGTTTTTTATTATATTTTTTTATATATTTTTATATACATTTACCTGTTAAATTTGATTAGATTTGTACAACTGTTGAAAAACTTTAATTATGTTTTAGGAATTTTGCAGTTTGTGATGAACGTTTATTGAATAATTGATCAATTGGATTAGTTTATTGATTGATTTACAAGGTGATGTCATAGTGTTTGAAGAGTATAAGATGTACATGTTTTTTGTAAAACACTGACTCTGAAGAAGCCAACTTTGGTGAAAGCGCTTAGTCAGTGGAATAAAAGAATTTCTTCCAAGGCTTGGTTCGTTGCTGGTGTTTCTTTGGCAGTGATCGTGGTGTTTTGTCACTATATGGAATATAGTTGTTATATGTGCAGTAGTGACTTACCAGGTAACTCCAGGCTCAGTGGTTGAGAGAAACCCACCTCCATGATATCAGCTAGGGCTTGTGGATTTTGTTCTGCAGGTGTTCCCCAGGTTGGCCAGTAGCCCCTCGGTACGTGTGAGTGGGGGCGGGTTGGTGGCCAACCACTTATTGCACCTTGTTCCCTGGCAATTGCATTTGCACGCTGTTTTGACCTTCTAATTAGGTCTGTACAGTGTCTGCGCACCTGCTGGTATGTGCAGTTGTGGCCACTCACATCATTAACCCTTCTGCGAAGTTCCTGCCACAGGACATCCTGCTACTGTGCATCCTGTAGCACATGGGTGAACAGTACATGATGATTATCAAGTAGGTATGGGATGAGGGCCTCATCCTCCAAGCGGGTATAAGGTGGCAGCCTTGCATGTGGCATAACTGGAATACATAATGATGGAGACAGGTCACAGTAACTCACAGAGACGTACAGAGCTACAGCTGAACATACATGTGTATCACATGTATTATGATTAAATACTTGTCTTTGCAAATCTACATGAGACTGACACCAATGACATGTTTGTGTCACACACATTTGACACTCAATGGTGATTGGATATTATCACCATATATGTGTGTTTGTCACCTAATTACATTGCTCATACTCCATGTGCATGCTGTCTTGATGTGGGCATGTCTGTTTGCCTGTACTGGTGTTCTTATCTATCAGCACATGCCTGGATGTGTCCATATTAATGCAGTCGACCTTGATGCTGTGTATATGTCACATATAAAGACTTACTGCCTTAACGGACATGACCTGTGACCCTGCAGACTTGCTCACGGAAGGTTTTACATGTATGTGTTTTGCCATATACATCTACACTGCACTCTAAAGCAGTGCAACATCCTGCCATGTATCACCTGTGTTGCACATGTGATACACATGGGACACTGGCTAGCCTGATGGTATTTGCAGGGTTGGATATCAACTATAGCATGTACGGTCAAAGTCAACTAGTAGGCTATATGCCCTGGGCCATGTATGAGCCTAGGATGAAAGGTTACCTAGCTGTAGCCAACAGGCAAGTTTCTGAGGCCAGGTCAAGCAGTGCCACATAACTGATCCACAGGGTTAATGATATATTTACCATGCGGTCATCACACCATGTCAAAAAAGAGGGGCAATGTGCAGCTTTGCTGGACAGGGATGCATAGTATGGCAGGAGCATGTAAAGTGTATGGGACAAGGATCTGTCCAGCATGTGGTGATCCTTGCACTTGGATGTCCATGAAGTATGTGTTTGAGATCAGGATGTGTACGTGTAGCATGTCCAACATCACTGGGTTGGACATGGCTTTATTCAGGGTAGGCATCATGCTAAACAGTGGATATGGGGATTGGGAAGGCTGGTGTAGGCCATCTGAACATGGCCAATACCCCTTAAAGGAAATATGTGATTTGATATGGGTCACTTGAGTGTTGAGTATGGCTGAACAATGATCTCTATATTCATGGATGGCACCCTGTCATGATTAGGGTTGTCACTTATGACTACCTGACAGGTGTGGTGATGTAACTATCACAAGAAAGACAACTGCCCAGCCGCATCCCTTACACACAGTGTCCATTATGTTGACCACTGCCTAGGTGGTAGTTCATGGGTACAGGGTTATTAACATAGGGGTGACAATGCAATATGTAGCTGTCAGATTGAGGCCATATGTCATACACCTCACCCACAAAGACCCTTCTGTATGTTGTCCGCAACACTCATTGAGTCAGCTATTGCTCCTAGGTCATAGTCATTTGCATACTTCAATAGGCAGATGCCTTCTATTAGTCTGTGTGGTATAGACTACAATGAGGGGGAGTACAATGAATTAACCCTGCCTTACTGTAGCTGGCAGTGGTGTGATGTGCATGTATTATTCAGACACCTTCTGTAGTGTTGGTTCTGCCAGCAGTCCAGTTGCAAAGCAATCCTGTGACATAGGAATGTACATCTAGTATACTGAGTGTAGGTGGAACACAGTATGGGTGATGATGTCCTATGACCTGGCAAGGTTATGATATGATGTGTGAAATCAACCTTACTGTCATCTACATCTGTACTGCTGACATCAAATAAGTTGATCAAGGTTCATGGACTTTCAGACCAGACTCAGCAGGGAAGTAGTGCAGTACTTCCCATTATCAGTGGTGTCTCCCCCTTTGTGGGTTGTGATAACTGTTGGTGTGTGCCTTTCAGTGTGTACACAGCCTGACATGAAGCTATGTTTCACATGATGTGTATGTGGAGAGCAAATTGTTTAGCCATATTTGTATGATACAACCTGGGATGTGGACAGGTCCCATGCAGCCTGAGTGCAGCTTGTACCTGCATAGTTGGGGTTAGAGGGGCTCTGTAGTGTACATGGATATATGATTGTGTACCTGTTGAGGGGGACAGTGTCTTTATGTTATCAAAGACCCTATCTGGATTGCTTATTCATGCTCAGCCCTTGTTCAGAACTTGTAAGCACTAAATAAGCTATTAATTACTATAGCACTCAATCTTCCTCATTACCTAGAGGTAAACAGTTTTTGTACTTACTTTTCTTACTTGTTTAGAGAAAAACAGCTCTTGTACTCACTTTCCTCACTTATCTGGAGGAAAATATTTTTTTTATTCAGGCATGTCCAAGGGTCAGCTCCCAGTGTACTCTCCTGTCTATCTGATGAATCTGTGCATCTTGAGGCAATGTAGAAATTGCCTCATGTACACAGACAACCCTCTCCTCTTACCACCCAACACTGCAACTTGTGAGAGATGCACTTATCTAGTCAAACTGGAGGTAAAGCTCTCTTCAACCAAGGCTGAACTTGACAGTCATGTGGAAAAGGTAAACATTTGCACCACACCACACTCATCACATAGTCTCACTAAATCTACACCACCAAAATCCACACATAGTAACACAAAAACATTTGCGGAGGCTCTCAATAATCTGTCTAAGCAACAGAGACCTCCAAAGCAGAAACACAAGCAGCCTCCATCCCCCAACACAACCCAAATGACACATAGCCCACAGACTTAGTGTGCCACTAAACTGCAGCCAATAAGGTAAAACAACGTACCCAACACATTAGTCATAGGTGACTCTATAGTCAGGCACACTGATGTCCCACTCACCAGGCTAAACAAGGAGAAGGTTACTTTCAGCTGCCTGTCAGGTGCCAGGATCTGCCACATAACCCATGCACTCAGGTCACTCCACAACAAGTAGAAATATGACTCTGTCATTGTCCATGTTGGTGTGAATGACCTGAGATGTACCTCCCTGGACTACATGAAGAGACATGGAAGAGCTCTCCGATCTTGTAGCCCAGGCAGGTATGACCCTAGCCCTGAGTAGCATTCTGCCATCACCCAGAATGATACCGCAGTACAAGGACAAAATGATTGACTTCAACAATTGGCTAATCTTCTCGTGTCATTCAAAGGGGATCCAGTATCTGTCTGCTTGGGATGACATGGTCAAAAGACCATGATGCTTTGCCATAGATAGCTTGCATCTGTTTTCCCTGGGAGTCTGGATACTGGCTAATGCTCTTGCTGCCCCTATAGTGCCTTTTTAGGCAAGGTTCAAATAACAAATTCACCACCATAACAGGAACAGGCAAGCAAAAACTGATGGTAATGCTACTCAATGCTAGAAGTCTAAATCTCAAAATGCACTCATTCGAGGCACTCCTTAAAATGGAGAACATCAATATCAGTGCAGTGACTGAGACCTGGTTCAAGGGTCCAGAGAGCACCCCTGCACTACTAGGCTATAACTCATACCACACTTTTCGGCCATGTAACCTAGACCGAAACACCAAAGGTGACGGTGTGTCAATATTCATTAAGGATATCCACACCTCCAGGCTAGTTGCTAAGCACAATGCATCTGAGGTTATCAAAGTGCAACTAACTCTGGGCAAAACTGCAATCCAAATTGTAGCTTACTACAGATCCCCCACCATGCCCCAGGATTCCCACTCCTCTTTTCTTGAAGTACTAGAAAATATTAAGGTTCAACCAAACGCCATAATAATGGGCGACATCAACTACCCCACCATTAACTGGGAAAACTACTTGTGTACCAACTCATTAGCTCAACGCTTTCTGGAATTCATAAATTCCAATGACCTGGATCAACTTATCCACACCCCCACCAAGGGCAGCAATATCCTAGACCTAGTCATTACCAACATGAGTGACCGGTGTTCCACACCTGAAGTCAACTCCTTGTTGGTCCGATCCGACCATAAGCTAATCACCTTGATATCCACATCCCACCCCCACCCCCCATAAAGAAACCACAGTAAAATATTTCTCCAAAGCCAACTTCATGCTTCTTAAGATAGAAGTGGTGAACTTCATGACACCCATGCAGCTGGAAAATACAGTTACAACTGCTGAATCCTACACAAATGCACTCTATAAGCATTTACATGAGTGCATGGATCATGCTATCCCAAACAGAACCAAGTTGCTATCCTCCAAAAAAGGAAGCCAATCTGGTGGTCCCCTGCCGTAAACAAACTGTACAACAGAAGGAAGAAACTGTTGCAAAAGAGAGTACAATCCCATGAGTGGAGGAGCTCCCTGGTCAGCCTCAGTAAGAAGCTGAGATCCCTTATAAGATCCTCCAAAGCTAGCTACAAAAACAAAATCACCACTAATTCCAAGGACATCCACAAAGAATTCTATAGCTATGTCAAGAATCTCGATGGCAACATCCAAATCTGCTCTGAGTTACAGCACAAAGGCTCAAAAATTACAGAACCAACTGATATTGCCAACATCTTGGCAGATAAGTTCAGTGCTAACTTTACCCCCCTCTCACCCCCTAAAGGGCCCGTATCTATACAGGAAGAATGCAGAGTCCCTGTAATCACAACTATGCAGGTAAAAGCTGCACTCTCTAAAGCCAAAAACACAGCATCCATGGGACCAGACAACATCCCAGGCTGCGTTTTACATGAACTTCAGAATGAACTGGCTTCCCACTAAAGCACCATGTTCAATAATAGCCTCGCATCAGGCTTTGTGCCCACTGAATGGCACACAGCAACAGTAATCCCACTCCACAAAGGTGGAGCCACAACAGATCATGGGAACTATTGATCTATAAGCCTGACTAGCCTAGTCTGCAAAGCTCTGGAGCACATCATCATGGATCTCATTCACAGAGACACTGGATACCTCCAAACCTTTGACCCCACCCAGTTTGGCTTTGTTAAGGACAGACCATGCCTCCTAAACCTGGTGGGCTTCTTTGAGACAGTTACCAAGGCATTAGATGAGGGTAAGGAGGTCCACACAGCTTACCTTGACCTCTCAAAGGCTTTCAACACCATTCCTCATTCTGGTATTACCGACATACCCATCCACCTGAATATTAACCCCTACGTCACAAGATAGTTTGCAAAGTGGCTCATGGACAGAACCCACACAGTGAGAGTTGCTTACCCTAGGTCTGACTGTAAACCAGTTACAAGTGGCGTCCCACAGGGCTCAGTCCTAGGACCCCTCATGTTCGGTATATACTTCTCTGAGGTGCAGGCAAGCACAGGAGGACTTTGGCTGAAAAGGTTTGCAGATGACTGGAAACTAGGGGCCATAACTGGTTCCCCAGCTGATATAGACACCCTCCAGAAGGGTCTCACTGAGACGGATACCTGGTGTCAAAATCATGGCCTCAAGCTGAATGCCAAAAAGTGCATAGTCATCCCCTTTGGATAAAACTAATTACCCACAGACTACCACATAGGTGGTAGTCCCCTACATACAGAAAAGGTAATAAGGGATCTGGGAACCCATGTAGATAGCAATCTCTCCTTTGATAACCATATTGCCAAGGTGGTTAGAATATCCTTCTACGTGGCCACCCTAATCTCAAATGGGTTCACATCCAGAACAAAGGAGGCCATTGTGCCTCTCTACTCATGACTTATTAGACATATTACAGAATACAACACCCCCTTACAAGACAACTGCAACAGCTTGAAAGACCACAAAAGTACCACACCAAGAGGATTACTGACCTCAAACAGATGACCTATGCAGCCCAACTAAAGAAACTCCAGCTGTACTCGGTTGCATACCGTGTACTCAGAGGTGATCTCTGCTTGGCATACAAGGCCCATGTCCAACCCAGTATTGATGGATATGCTCCACCTAAACAAAAGCCCCTGAGAGCCACATGCTGTAGGGATATAAACCTAACCACGACGATAACTAGGACGTGTTGGAGGGATAGATTCCTGACTTAGAGACTCCCCATGCTTTGGAACATGATTCCAATGTACATCAGGCAGGGCCCCTCACTAGCACTCTTCAAGAGAAACCTTGATGGGTGGATGGGAGACAGACATGTACCCCGGGGATCACTGCAGTGGCTCTGCTGGACAGGGGCACAAGGAACTAATTACTCTGCTGTTCAGAGGCACAGGGAACTAACCTAAGTGGGTGGCAGAAGCCAACACACTCTAGCTAGGCTTATAAATGCCCTTGGGCAGACAGCCTAGTACCTGCCTATGAACCTATGAACCTATTACATGTCTTATGTGCATGGATAGTTAACTAGCTCTTCCATTTTACTTTGCTATCATGCTGATAAACTGTCGGGTGACTACAAGTCATATGTATCCTGTTATTGTGCATTGTAAATGTCAATAGACATAACTAATGTTTGCCTAACATAACAGTAATGCTATGTAAAATGTAATACATATCTGCCTACAATACTGTACATTACACAGTTATTGGCACAATATCCCACAATGCAAATCCTAATTGCACAGTAGGCCCACCGTTGATATGTTATTCTCAGTAATACACCCATATATATGCCTGCTGTTACAATATATCAACATATACTATCCTCTGTTATAGCATGTACTTGTTGGATCAACCCTGCCACTGACAGCAGCTGGAGAGGAATAGTTGGGTTCAAAGCCCTTATATGGCATCCCTTGTGGTGTATGAGGTGTTTGCCTTGTGACCTACAGCAGTACACACATAAATACTACAAGCATTACTGTGCTCAACAATACATCATTACAAGATTACTGTTTCCACTATATGCATTGCATACACTTTAATTATTACAGAACAGGTACTACATACACTGAAATACTGAGTGTTCTACATACCTTATTAGTAACCCGAGGTGTCGTTGACTGTTATTTCAATTTTTTTCAGTTTGTGTTTCAATCTTCTTTGCAATGTTCTGCTGGTATATACAGATGGTTTGAATGTGTGACAAGCCATCCTTTTATAGTTAAATATCAGTAATGTGATATCCTGACCACCAATTGTTGTTCCAAAGTAGTTAATTACATGCACATCAGCTGTGGAGCTACTCCGTTAGCCAATACCATGGCAACAGTGGTGTAAAATTGAGTACTCCACTTGGGCATTGTCCCTTTGCCTTACTTTCGAGGAAGACGGCCTGGATGTGTTGTTTGTGATGTATTGCAACTGCTATATGGAGACACACAGAGATATATTAGCTTCATGACTCCCGTGGATTGTGTGCAATGCCTAGAAGATGTTGTTGCAATGCCTAGAAGATGTTGTTCTACATGTGAGTACAGCTGTTATATTCCAGAACATTGCTACTTATGCAGGGTTTGTTTGTACCTGATACGTCTGCAGATGTTTCAGTCTGGCAAGGATGTTTGAGCAGCTCAAGGCTGTATGGCTATGCATAAAATGTTAGGTGGTTTACAGTGTGCTCACCAGGCATCTTTGGTTTGGTGTAAATGTGTATCATACTGTGCTGTTAATCAGTAATTGGTAACACTTCCTGGTGTACACACAACCCTTTGAAATGGGATTAGTGCAAACAAACCCTGTAACATCAGCAACTGTTCCATTGTATGACAGCAACTATTTTACATAGGGTCATGTTAGTGTGTCTCTGACAAGGTATGTTAAGGCTTCTGCAGATGTCGTACAGTGAGTGAATGATTTGTGATGTTATTAAAGTATGTATTGTAATTGGTTTGGGTGTGGGGGAGATGTTGGTGGGTGTACATAGCAGATGCAGGTGTGTAGGAACTGCTTTTATACATATTCAATATGCGTGTGAGGGTTCCTTCCCTATTTGAACACCTATCCTTTAGTGGACTAATACTATGGTAATTGCAGACTGATTCATTAAGGCACTGTTAAATGGTTCCTGTATAGCATGCAGGTGATGTTAGTCCTTGAATCCTTTCGGCAATACATCGGAATGTAATAAAGTGTTGCAACATGAAAGCTGTCTGTGTATTTCTGTCATAGGTATTTGCAGTCATTGGAGTTGTGTTGGTGACTGACCCTCTTTGGCTAGAGTTACCACCTTTTCAAATGGCCACAGTGGGACATTTACGGGACACACATCAGCTTTTACAGGCTGACACATACCCACAGTCAGTACAAAGGAAAGAACTTTACTTTTTTGCCTAAATAAAAGCTTATTCTTGTAGCAGTTTAGTTGCTTGTTCTGTTTCTTGTAACATTTAGGTATTTTAGATGCAGAAATAACTATTTTATGCAACTATTACATAAAATATGGGACATAATTATGTTCTACAATCTCAGAACATTTGCCATTTTTAATATTTTTGGTCAGGACACAACCGCCCAAAGAGGGACTGTCCCTCGCAAAGCTAGACAGGTGGTAACCCTATCTTTGACTCATGTCCATAGCACATAAATAGGACGTGCTGGAGGGATAGATTTATCACTCAGAGACTCCCTATGCTGTGGAATAAAATCCCGGTCCATGTGAGGCAGAGCACCTCGCTGACTCTGTTCAAGAGAAATCTAGACCTGTGGATGGGAGATCATAGGTTTACCCCGGGAATCATCTCTGTGTCACTGCTGGACCGAGGCACAACACACTAATGGGCACAGTATTTTTTCATATAAGGGGTGGCGTAAGCCACAAAAATTTGGGCTAGGCTTATAAATGCCTTAGGGCAGATAGCCTAGTATAAACCTATGAACCTATGAACATATTTGTAATAGTGTATAGGCATATACTCTCCATATCCTTTGTTCATATAGTTTGGTCGCGGCAGAATGTGTAATTGCTATGGTCCATGTTATACTCATATATGAACACTTCAATTGCTATATACGGGATGCCTATGGAATCCCGAATGCACACAATTCCGACGCCCACAGTACCAGGCCTAGACTCCCAAACCCCACATTACAGAACACTCAAGCTCGCGACAGTTAAACTTGCAAAAGTAACACAAACACAGAACACACACACGCACACACAGACACACTGCTACCCACCATATCCAAACAAACCATCCTACACTACGTATCAGCAGGTGGGCAAGCCCCCCTACACCTCCCCATGTGGGTGGCTGTGCCCCCCACATTAATATTCTACCTTCGAGATTGCACAAACAGGCGCTCAAAGCAAACCCACACATTACAGTCCCCCAGAAACACACAACACACTCAGAACACACACACTTACACACACTAAAGCCCTCAGAAACACACTTACATACAGTAACCTACCTGAACTGCAACACCAGAAGCACTAACTAAAAGTCCCTTAACATTGGGATTTTAAAACTCGCACTTTTGGTGTTCCAGAACTGTGGTCTTTTGGTCTTTAAGCCTTGTGATTACGTGCATCGGTATGTTAAGCATTTGGTATTTTGTAGGTATTCCATTTATATGTACCTCCATGGTTGTGTAGATGTTGTTAACCTATCTATATATCTACATATATATGTATATCCCTATATATTGACATATCTCTCTCTCTCTCTCCCTCTCTCTCTCTATATATATATGTTGATTTATATATATATATATATATATATATATATATAGCATACACCTTTCATTGGGTACATGGTGTTTTGTCCTATTTCCACACAATCCTCCCTTTTGTGTTTTAACCTGTCAGAATACACAACTGCCGTTGGTACATCTCAGGTAGCTTAGTGGTAGGCTATTGTGAAGATTGTGTACATGGTTGCATGTTCTAATCTTGGCAGTGGTCATTTTGCCTCTCAGAGCAGGCACTGGTAGTGAAAGGGTGATTAACACACATTTCAGCGGTTGTGAGTGGGTTTGCCCGTGATCTGCGCGATGTTCAGCAAAGGTTAAACCTGCGTGGCGCTTATCCGTGCAGTCATGTTTAAGCGCCACTTACTGGCGCAATAACCCGCTAATGTCTGCTTAAAAGTGCTTTAATCACCCTGCATCCAACATCCCTTATTTGGGACCTCATAATGATGTAATAGCCCTTGCAGGTCTTGAAACTGGGACCATGAACACCACAGTCACTGGCTTTACCACTGAGGCATCTGAGATATGTACAACATTTATGGTGTTTAGTATGTACAGTGTACTATAGCCGTTCCTCACTACTGCAAACAAATGTGTAAATCAGTTGGTGTACATATGTATTATACCTGATAATTTCATATGTTTGTTGAAGTCAGTGTTGCAATGTGACCTGACAGGGTGTATTATGGATGAGAATGGTTATTGTTTCGTGTCCTTTTTACATTGTGCCCATACTCCATGTGTACCCCTCCAGTTCACGTAATGAACATCTGACACAAGCCCTCCTTGATGCATATTCCATTAGCCAGCAGTCCCCTCCCACACCAATCTCAACATACACAGCAACCATTGCTTCTATGGGGAATTAGGTTAATATTAATAGTTATAATACCAGAGCTGCATGTGTTTTGCATACACTTCTATCCATATGGAATGCTTCTGTGTCACAAAGTGTATTCATAGATGTATATATATATATATATATACATATATATATATATATTTATATATGGCTATAGATGTTACTGTATATATATATATATATATATATATATATATATATATATATATATATATATATATATATATATATATATATATATATATATATATATACACACACACATATTTCTATGTGCACACATCAATGACATATATATAAATATATATATATATATAAAATATTAATTTGTAACACTTATACATATGTGGACTTGTATATGTTGATTCGCGCATTATAGTACATTACAATGTACTGTACGTATGTACACAAAGTGACTGTCCCATTTGTGGTCTGTACTGTGAAATGCCTGTAGTATAAGGTGTAGTCTAATGACCACTTACCATGTATACAGATTAGCTGGGTTAGTGGTAGATCCCATGACTATGGTGTCCAGGGTTCTACACCTGCGATGTATTAGACATGTTTTACTACAGAATAAGGCTAATTTAAGCAGTTGTAAGCAGGTTTAAAGGTGTTTGTGTGACATTATACCAGCGGTTGTACACAGTTAAACAAACTTTACATCCTACAACCTGTGCACACAAATATAGCCACTTCTGCTAACTACTCAGGATATATACATTTCAGTGACATAACATCTCACTATGTGCTTACATAACATTGCATTGTCTGTTAACTGTACTCCCCAGCACACATGGTTTATGTGTGTGTTCCAAATGTTTATTATTCTTTGGAATACTACCTATATATGCAAGCTGTGGTTAAGGTATACTATGTAACATGTAAAACATCTCTGACCTTTATTGGGATTTGAACCATGACTGCACAGATATTATGCAAATGCTGCAGCCATTACACTATTGACATTAACGTTTCTTCTGCCTTTTTCCTATGTTCATGAATCCTATGTGTAAGCTTGGCTACACAACAGGCGGAGCCATCCACACCCAGTGAGCTTCTCAAAATACCGAAATAACACATGAATTGAGAGACTATACATTAACATCCTAACTACATATATTCCAAAACGGCTACTCCAAAAGATTTCTGCAGGTGTATTTAACAAGTTTGTAAAGATACTCTTGAGGCTCGACTTATAAAAAATTCCAGTTTATTCAAACCAGTGAATCTCTTTGTTCCTTAAAAATCTAAGCTTTACTTTAAAAAGCATTCGCTTACTCCAATTTTAATAGTATTAATAACAACTTTTAATGTTAATTAATAGCAAAAGGTTACCTAGATGAATATTACACCCTTGAAGTCGCTTTATAAGTAACTGGCCTGTTCTAATAAAGCCCTAAGAAAAACTTTAAATAAAAGCTTACTTTACTTAATTCTATTTTATAAGTAAATTTCCTGTTGGAAAAGAATTGTTGTTGAAAAATAATTTTTTGTGTGTGTTCGTTCTGTAATCTTATAGGATTTGTCCATCATGCTCCAAAGGAAAGGGCCATTTTATTAACTCATGTTCATATATCTAGAATTTAAGAAGGAAAGCGCTCTAAACAGTAATATACTAAAACTTCCCTTTCAAAGTTATTCTTTATCAATAAAAAATATTCTTTTAAAATAAAAAGTGTATAAAATGTGAAATATATGTATATATATCCCTACAACCAAAAATTGTCCTTCTTAAATTAAAATTATACTGTTAGGGCCTTACCTTAGGTGGATCCTATCATCTTTCCATATTTTTCAACCTCAAAATACATTTAATTGATGACATTTCATTAATTCCTGGGAACTGGTTCGCGTTTGTTCTTAACTAACAAACCAGTTCTTTCCTTTCTAGTTTTAAAGGCTCATATTTATTTCTAGGGTCCTCAATTAACTGGTCAATCACTTTGAATTTAAAGCTATGGCCTTCATTTTCTAAGCAGTGCCTAGCCAAAGCGTTTTCTAGTTTCTGTCTACTGATACAGTAGTTATGCTCATATATTCTTTCCTGCAGTCTTCTATCTGTTTTACCTATATAGAAGGCCGCACACTTCACACATTTTGCTTTATAAACAATTTGTTTACTACTACAATTAAATTTATTTTTGATCTTGTAGGTTGAATTCCTAATTGTGAAGGTGCGGCCTTCTTCTACAAATTTACACATATTACACATACCACACTTAGTCATGCCAACATTTGTGGCTTTTCTAGTGTTCTTAATTTATAGAGCTAGTACGTCTCAAACTACTAAAGAAGTTAAATCTAACTTTACCTGCAGTCTCATAACAATCATAACAATTCATAACAATTTTTAATTTAGATTCCCAAGACATTAGAAATATAATCTTGAAAAACTGGGAACTTTTATCCAAAGATAATTACCTTAAAGATCTAGTGCCTGAAAAACCAAAGATAATTTATAAAAGAGGTACAAACCTGAAATAAATTTTGCAAATTAAGAACACTAGAAAAGCCACAAATGTTGGCATGACTAAGTGTGGTATGTGTAATATGTGTAAATTTGTAGAAGAAGGCCGCACCTTCACAATTAGGAATTCAACCTACAAGATCAAAAATAAATTTAATTGTAGTAGTAAACAAATTATTTATAAAGCAAAATGTGTGAAGTGTGCGGCCTTCTATATAGGTAAAACAGATAGAAGACTGCAGGAAAGAATATATGAGCATAACTACTGTATCAGTAGACAGAAACTAGAAAACACTTTGGCTAGGCACTGCTTAGAAAATGAAGGCCATAGCTTTAAATTCAAAGCGATTGACCAGTTAATTGAGGACCCTAGAAATAAATATGAGCCTTTAAAACTAGAAAGGAAAGAACTGGTTTGGCAGTTAAGAACAAACACGAACCAGTTCCCAGGAATTAATGAAATGTCATCAATTAAATGTATTTTGAGGTTGAAAAATATGGAAAGATGATAGGATCCACCTAAGGTAAGGCCCTCACAGTATAATTTTAATTTAAGAAGGACAATTTTTGGTTGTAGGGATATATATACATATATTTCACATTTTATACACTTTTTATTTTAAAAGAATATTTTTTATTCATATAGAATAACTTTCAAAGGGTAGTTTTAGTATATTACTGTATAGAGCGCTTTCCTTCTTAAATTCTAGATATATGAACATGAGTTAATAAAATTTCCCTTTCCTTTGGACCATGATGGACAAATCCTATAAGATTACAGAACGAACATACACAAAAAATTATTTTTCAACAACAATTCTTTTCCAACAGGAAATTTACTTATAAAATAGAATTAAGTAAAGTAAGCTTTTATTTAAAGTTTTTCTTAGGGCTTTATTAGAACAGGCCAGTTACTTATAAAGCGACTTCAAGGGTGTAATATTCATCTAGGTAACCTTTTGCTATTAATTAACATTAAAAGTTGTTATTAATACTATTAAAATTGGAGTAAGCGAATGCTTTTTAAAGTAAAGCTTAGATTTTTAAGGAACAAAGAGATTCACTGGTTTGAATAAACTGGAATTTTTTATAAGTCGAGCCTCAAGAGTATCTTTACAAACTTGTTAAATACACCTGCAGAAATCTTTTGGAGTAGCCGTTTTGGAATCTAGGTCCTTTTCGCTGGTTTGTGGTTTTTCCTTTTCTTTCATTGGATCCTAACTACATATGGCATAGCCCCTCACTAACACACTTCAGGGGAAAGCTTGATGTGTGACTGGGCAACAGTATATACACCCCTGGGATCATGTGTCCCAGAAACATACAGCCAGGGTGTGGGGGAGCCATTCCAGTTTTATAGCTGCAAGACCTGTTGGGGAAATTGAATGCTGTTGGGTTGTCTTGTTAACATGCCCTTTTGAGATCACTATGTGCCCCTATCACCCTACAGCACCCCAGTCATCAACAGCTTCCAGCAACTCTGCCTGGAATCACTTCATTGGCTATGCTTGACAGAGGCTCAGTTACTTCATCAATGGTGCAGATAAAGCCACCACACTGTAGCTATGCTTCTAAATGCCCTTGGGCAGATAGCCTACTACCTATCGGTGAACCTCTACAGTGCAGACCATCTCCAACATCATATGTGATTATACAGAGTTTTCTGATCACAATATACAATGTAAAATCACCATGTAGTCAGACAACAGTTAAGTACAGCAAGAGCATACAGACTACAGATACATAATCACTCCAAATGCCTATCTTGGAAGCTAGAGTATTTGTATAGGTTTCAGACTTTGTGTTGCTTACCAGTAGGTTACCTACAGGAAAGATGGGACACAAGCACAGATAGGAAACATGCCTGCAACAATGCCATACCAACTTGCATGTGTCAGCCTAAGGCTGTGGAATGCTGGGCAAGGCTATTGGCGCCCCCATGGTACCGTTTTTAGACAGGTCTCAGAGGTGAATCTAACCTCTATGAACTGCACAATAGCAGAATCAATGAGGGTTAGGCTACTCAACACCGGGGTAGTACTCACAACATGCATGCACTCACAGCACCCTTCAGAAATGACAACATCTACATCTGTTCTGTGACTGGGACCTGTATAAGGCTCCTGTGAGCACACCGGCACTACCTGACTACAACCTATAACACACATTTCAGCCACTGAACATGGACTGGCACAGACATGGAGGGGTGCATCAATATTCATCGGGGATACGTACACCTCCAAGTTAGTGGGGCAGCATGATACCTCTGTGATCATCCATGTGCAGCTAACATCAGCCACGACTGCAATGCAAACTGTGAGCTGCTACAGATAACCCTCCATGACCCAGGAGCACCACTACAATTATCTGGAGACAGTGGTAAACATGACAGTCCTACCAGACACCCTGTTACTGGTCAGTGTTGGCTACCCTACACTTAACTGGATAACTTATTAGAGTATTCACTTCCAGGCCCAGCACTTCCTGGGATTTATCACCTCATATGGCCTGTATCAGTTGGTAGATGGACTAATGAGAGGTGAAAACATACTAGAAGTGGTAATCACTGACATGTGCAACAGGTGCACTACAGCCGAGGTAAACAGGTCACTGTTTAGATCTGACCATGAACTATTCACTGATGATTTCCACTCCCAATCATCTCCCCCACCCAAGGAACACACAGTGAATACCTTTCCTACAGCTAAATTCACAGTACTAATGACAGAGGTGGGAGGGTTCACAGCCCCCATGCTCAGGGATGACACTGCTCAAGATACAGACAGAATTACAAATGCACTCTATAAGCACCTACAAAGATGTATGGGTTGTGCCATCAATGGTAAACCAGGACTCACTACACCTACACAAGGACACCAGTCTGCTGAACCCCTGCAATATACAGGCTATACAACAGAAGTAGGACAGTAGTTCAGAACAGCAGCAAATCCCAAGACATGCAAACATCCGTGACCAGTATTAGCAAGACACTTATGTTACTCATGTAATCATCCAAGGCTGACATCCACAGGTAAATAGGCATGGATTCGGAAGATGACCACAAAGGCTTCTTTGGCTATGTCAATGATCTAAGCAGTAACACACAGATTTGCACTGTGCTGGTGCAATATTGCACTGAATATACTGACCCCACTGATATCACCAACACACTTGATGATACATTCGGTGCAAGCTTCACCCCTACAGGGCCCACAACAATACCCAAAACTTACAGTATCCCAGACATATGAGACATACAGGTGGTAATGGCCCTTTCAAATGGCATGACAGAGTGTCAGTGGAGGCAGATGGTGTCCCAGACTGCATCTTGCAGACACTACAAGACAAAGTGAGCCCCACCTAATATAGCAATTCAACATCAGCCTCTACACAGGCTACATGCCCATTCAATGGCGCATGGCAACAGCTATTTCACTCCACCAAGGTGGTGACACAACTGACCATGGTAACTACCATCCCATAAGCCTGAGTAGCCTGATCTGCACGGCTATGGAGTGCATCCTCATGGCACTCATTAACATAGACAATGGTAACCTCCAGGCACTTGACCCAACCCATGTCAGCTTGATTGAGTGCAGATCATGCCTACTGAACCTGTTTGACATCTTACAGTCACCTAGACTTTAGGTGTGGGGTGTGGTAGTTCACTCATACTACCTGGACCTCACCAAGTGTTTTGACACCATTCCCCAGTCTGGTATTATTTCTACACTCACCAGCCAGTACATACACCCATACACCACAGGTTGGTGTTCCAACAGGATTACACACAGAACCCACATGGTAAGGCTAGCAGCCTCCAGGTCCAACTCTTGACCAGTCACAATTGGTGTCATTCCATTATGGGAAACTACACCCACACATATTCACACATGAGTGGCAGACACTATAATTCAGATGATGTAATGGGTATGTGGGGACTACATTAGATAGGGATCTCTCCTTTGACAATCATATCTGTGAAGTAGTTAGGACATCCATCTCTGTAGACCATCTGATTACTTAAGGGTTTGCATCTAAACAGACTGAGGTTATTGTGCCCCTTTACTCATCACTCATCAGTCCCATCATCGAGTATGATAACCCATTTTGGATGTACCTCAGAAGACACATCCAACAGCTGGAAGGGCCACAAACGTACCTCGCCAAGAGGAATAATGCCCTCAGACATGTGTCCTATAATGCCAGACTGCATAATCTCTTGCATTACTCTGGCATCTCATTTACTCAGAGATGATATTTGCTGGCCAACAAAGCCATGTCCAAGTCAGGCATAATGGATATGCTCTACCTATGGGAATCCATGTCACAGTAAGCCACACACTGTAATGAGCTACACCTTGCCACAACCATAACTGCAAGATGCTGGAGTGACAGATTCCTGTCACGGGTACTCTCCATGCTTTGGAACTACATCCCTGATTACATTATACGGAGCCCCCTACTAACACTCCAGGGAATCCTTGCAGAGTGGGTGGGGAACAGTGGATACACTCCAGGGATCCCGCAATTGGCTCTGCTACATAGAGGGACAGTTAGTTAATCAATGGGGTGGTGACAGCAGACACATTTTGCTAGGCTTATGAATGGCCTCGGGCAGTTAGGCAAGTACCTACCTATGTACCTATGAACCTATACATACAGTATCGACACATGCTGATAGCTTAATTTACTGTTCAGGTATTGACTTACCTTGTGGCAATGGCAGTTGTGTGTACAATAGTTGAGGGCTGCCTATTTAGGATGCACACAGTAAACCAGGTGGTTGTGTGTGTGTGCCATCCATGTTTACTGTTTGTGCAGGTAGAGAAGGGTGTCAGTCTGTAGGTGCCTACACTGTCAGTGTGTGTGCTATACGTTCCCTCTTTGCCAAGACATGGGCATACTGGGCACACCTCCATCTGCCTACTGGGGCTGGCACAGGGTGTTCGTGGTCTGAGTCCCTCTGTGCCTGTGGGGCCCTTGGCAATGGTGGTGGGCTGTGAGGGCCTTCAGAATTCTGTCACTGCAGCAGCTGTTTTCACAGGATCATATTGTGTAGCATGGCACATACTATGAAGATGTGGGCACACATGCCTGGAGAGTACTGCAAGGCTCCACCAGATATGTTCAAGCAACAGAACCATGATTTCAGCATGATTCTGGTTTGTGTGTGTGCCTCATTATGGCGTTCTTGCATGTGTGTGTGTGTGCATTTCTGATGGGAGTCATCATCCACAGTTCCAGTGCATAGCCAGCATCCCCCACCAGGTAGTCATATGGGATGTCCCCCCTGTCAAATAACTGATACAGCTGTGTGGCATGCCAGATGTGTGAATCGTGATAGCTTCCAGTGCTGCCAGCACACACATCCATGATAATGCCCTGGGCATTGCACATGACCTGTCAGGTGATGGAGGGGTATCCCTTGCAGTTTATGTAGCGCCTACCCTGCTCACCGGGTGGTGACTTGATGTGTATGTGCGTGCAGTCTATTGCGCCCAGTATCTCCTGGTAGTCTGCCACATGGTGGAAGAGATGCATATTGCTGGCCAAATCCTCCTGCATTCGGAGGAAGTATATGTGCTCATTGGCATGTGGTAACATAGCATCCAGGAGTTGGTTGAGTACCCTGGATGCTGATGCCTGTGAGATCCCCATGATATCCCCAGTTGGCTTTTGAAAGGTACCTGTGGCTAGTATTCTCAAGCTTACACATACCTTCGTGCCCACTGGGATGGGTTCCCCTCTGTTATTTCTGGCTCTGAGGTGTGGCCGGCACAGTTCAACAAGTTGCTGTATGGTGTCCCTGTCCACCCTGTAATGCTCTACTATCTCCAGATCATGTAGCCCCTGGCAGGTTACCCTGGGTTTGAACACTCTTCTTCTCCGGCGCCTGAGATGGTTGTCAGCATCATTCTCCACACCACCTTCAGTCTCCAACACATGCTGGTGAATCAAAGCTATGGCAGCCCCTAACATGTACATATTAAAATTTCCCTGTCTGTATACACCAATGGTGCAGAGTGTCTGGGAATACACAAGTGTGTGTGAGGTGCTTTCACACTTTATACTATTGTGCTATGGATGCTGCTGGTGTAATTGGGTGTTATCTTAATTATGGGTTTTACAGCAGGTACTGCTATTGTGGGGCCTTAGGTGTTGAATTACGCTTGGCTGCCATGATTCTTCTATTGCACTTTACTTCACTTTTCAACCCGATTCCCCTCCCATTGTCAGACATGCATCCAGCTGCTGGCTTTCTTGTTTTGTATTTTCCAACCCAGGATTGTGTTGCAAAATGTGCTATGTAGCTGATCTACTGCAAGTTTGCTTTGTTCTGCTGTGACAGTTCTCTTTTCTTTGCAGTACGGCACATCCCCTTTCCTGTTCTGCAGGTAGCTGCTAGAAGCCTTGTTAGCTGTTGTCAATGGTCCACTGTAGGTTCCTAGGTGTTAATTACTCATTTATACTCCAATTACTATGCTGTATTCCGCGGTGGTGCAGCTGTAGTGTTGTTGCCTCACAGCAAGAGGTTCTCCCGTTAGATTCTCGGCTGTAGTGCGAGAAGTGCCTTCTGTGTGGAGTCTGCATGTCCTCCCCGTGGTTGGGTGGGCATTTGAAAGACATGTGTAAATGGGCGTGCCTTCGTTGAAGGTTGGACGTCCAGCTGGCACCTCGGCATTTGTGAAAATCTACTGCCAATCATTAGCGGACTGGAGTTCTGCTGTTGCGACTCCTAACCGGGAAAAGCCGAAAGACAAACAACAACAACAACTCCAATTACCATGCTGCAGCATTTCCTTATTTTCTTCCCATATCCTTCCTGTTTCAGCTCTGTTGCGCACCGCGCACAGCCGTTTACCGGGTTTCGAGTGCGTTTTCATCCACGTTCATATGCACATTCGGTTACCTTGTGTGCTCTCAGCTAAGCAAAGCTATGGCTACTTCAACACACCCCTATCCTGCGGCTTTGCTTAGCAACAGGCAAACCGGATTAGCAATGCTCCAATGTACTTACAACTAAGGTGGCGCACCCCTCTCTTGATGTCATCTTTATCTCCAGGCCACATCTCGGTGTTGTACTGCTACGCTGTGAGGTACAGCCTTACGCCAGCGGGGATTTTGTGATTCAGTATTACTTGTGTCATTTGCATAGCATTGACTACTAATTCCTAGTTACCACGCAGAACACTGTCACAGCCCCTTAGCAACCCTTGCGTCATGGTTTGGTGGAGCATGTGTGCCATTGACTATTATGAAGAATTCATGAAATGTGTTACATTGCAGTTTTCTTACATATAAATATATTTTCATTGTGATCCCGTTTGCATACTGATGCACTGTGATTTTACTTCGCGTTAGTGTGGGCATGACATTAAATGTTCTTTTTTATATGTTGTGCATTTCTTTATGCCAATGGCTATATATTTAGCCATTGGCATATATTAACAGTATAATATGTGAGTTTGGTCTGCTGTCATGGCTCCGATTGTATGTTTGAAAAAATGTAAACCATTTTTTTCAGTTTACATTTTTTCATGCTTACACTATGCCTGCACCACTTCCAGAATCGCTATATACCTTCATTTGCATGCTACGCTGCTGCACATAGGGTAATTAGCATACATGCGCCGGGAGCTGTGTGGCTGTGGCATACGCAGGTAGTGCGCATGGAAACAGGCTCGTACCTGAATCGCTTGGCGGCCATATTTGGTGTTAGATCACCGACACTACACCTGCACCTGGCGCAAGCTTCATGAATCCCAGAGACTGTTGTACCTTGGAGCTCTGAGCAGTTACTGACTTCATGTTAATGTGCTGTAATGTTCCTCACAGGGCTGTCCTTTGTTCAGCAATAAACAGGGTCAGTGACATGTGAATGCAGGTGTTTATTCCACATTGTTGTTTTACATTGGCATGACAGTATATTTGTATGTAATACCAATTTTTAAGTTTCTTACCTATGCATCTTGCTATTACATGATTGCAAAATACTGTGTGTGTGATGTATACATCCCAATTTTGTTACGTCAGTAATGCAGTCTGCCCATGTGACAAGCATAGGCCATTTGGGTTAATTTCAACACCACCTTATGTGGTGTAAACATGCATTTGCAATGTGGCACCTCACATATTTTTGTCCTGCTTTATTGTTTACCTATAGAGATTTGATGCCATGTCTTCCTTGATGTGGGCCAATGTTGTCATCCTCTCTTCCACCTTTGAAGGTCTGTCATATATCTTGCACATATGCATGGCACATGTTCACCTTTGTTTGAATTCTCATCCATATTCATGTTGTTGTTTTGTTACAAGGTCATTATACAGATGCAGGACATATGTACACAACTTGCTGGCTACCGCTTGCAATACATCCTTGTTCTTGTTATACTTATATGTTACAGATTAACCAGTGTACATTGTTGAAAGTCATGTGTACAACCTGATGTTGCTTATACAGCATTAATCTTAAGATTTGTGACCATATATTATCATTACATGTCACTGGTGTGTGTAAGTGTATTAACATTGCCTTAAAATAATTTCCTATTAGGCCACTGATGGTGATACATATATACCTTCATCTGTGTGTTGCCTTTCACATGGCATATGCAAGTAATATATGCATTGCATTACACATCTGTTTGGGTTGTGTATACCTACTTTTGTAGTTAGCAGCCAGTTTGCTGCTTTGCTCCAGTAGTGCTGTTTGGCACTGCACTTGTTTGTTTGCCTTTCACTAGCATTGGTTCTGTTCTGTCCTTTGCTGGTATTTTTTGGCATTCCAAGAGCTGCATTTGCTCATCTGTGATATTGCTTGGTTTACACCTGCACTGCTGACAGACTGGTTGGATATTGATTTGCTTATCCAATGTGTACTGTGATCCCTATTTATTACCTACAACACACAACTACCATCAATCATACTCATTCAGTTCTGACTGCCACACAGTTTGCAACATATCATAATGTAATAGTGCATAGGTGCATATGTATTTCTGCATTTCACCATGGCTGGTATGCATCCCCACCTTGTTTATTAACTTCCCATTGCCCATGATATGCAGTGTAACACGTGTGTAAATTACCTGTCCTTACTGTTTATTTCCAGCCTTTGTCTGTCAAGTGTTGTGATATTTGTTATATGGGTATACCTGCTGTGATGATCTTCTCTTCCTCTTACTCTGTCTTTACCTTTCCTTCTGTTCTTAAAAAATAAAAAAAATTGGGCCCATTTCACCCAAAACAAAAAACATTGCCAATGCCTCTCTGACTGTCCATCAGATTTTCCTGTTGCTACATACCTCTTATGTGTCCCTCTTCTTCACTCAAACCCCATGCCTGCTTTTCTATCTCCCTATTTCCTTGGCGAGTGTGTGTGTGTTTGTTATCTGTGTCCCCCTCACATGTCCGGCATCCATTTTTAGCTACTGCTAGCTGTGGCAATGTGGCTGTGATTGACCTTCACCTTAATTAATTTTTTTTATTAGAAATTGTATGGATTCCATTGGAGATGAAGAGCTAATATGTTTTAATAATAAATGACTTAAGGAGATATTCCATAGTTGTCTCTAAGCTCACTGGAGAGACTCTGTTGTAGATGTGTATTTATGAATGTCAGGCAACTTAGGTTGGCATAGTATTTCCGTAACTTTGTTAATGTGCATCACATTTTTTGAGACATTTTTCATGACTTACAGAGTAACTGTGACTGATATGCAGTGTGCCGTTGCTACTGAAAACCTTTGTTATGAGTCAAGACATTCTAGGTTCACTGAGGCATATTTAAATATTTCATGCATATCCGCAACTTTTACACTGATATCGGTGGATTGAGTCCGATTCTGTGAACTTACAGAATTCAGCATAATATCTTGTTAGCACAACAGGATTCCAACAATCTTAGTACATCACTGTTCAAAACTATAAAGTTATGACATTGACTACGTCAACAACACATCTAGTTTCTGTAATAAAGCAAAATGTACATCATATTCAGTTAATTTAGCAACCCTTTATTTGATTCTAAGCCCGAATATTACAATGTCCAGATTTATAGATACCCACAAATGGTTTGCATGACTAAAACTAAAACCAAATTGTTTACTACAGAAAGCAGTGAGTAACCAGATAACTCACTTCTTCAAATAAAACTCATATGATAGTACCTTGCTTGTGGTGTTCATTAAAACCTCTAGAAGTTATTACTGACTCAACCATAAAATATGATTTTTATTTATTAAGTGTTATGCTTAGCAAAAATCAAAAGTTGGAACATTTATGTAAGGTATAACATTTCAGAATGGACTACACAAGAAACATAAATGACTAAAACACTTCTTCCCCTCCTGCTCTATGCTTTTGGCATTCTGACTAATCTTCATTTTACACAGTTAATGGAAATTGAGCAAAGTTACAATGAGACTGCTGTTTGCCTCCAGATATCTACACAGGTGCTGCATTGTGTATAACTGATATCTTGACATTGACTTGAGCTTCTACAATTTATCCACAGGACACTTAAGAACTTTTCATTTGATTTTATATTATCCAGATAAAACTCGAGGGGCAAGCTTGCTGATCAGAGCATGCATTTCTGCCCATTATGTTTGCTTTATCAGTTTAATTCTTATCCAAACCCTTCTTCAGTCAGTTTAGACAGTCTATCTTGTTTGAAAGTTGGATCACAACAAAGCGATAACCTTCATTTTTTTGTTAAACAGACCATACTCACACTGACTTTCATTAAGTGTAATTTTAACCATCAATCAATTGGTTCTGTGAATATATCAATAGAGTTATCTGAATTACATAGTTCACTTTATATTGCAATAGCCCAGACATTCCATGCTATACAGCTAAACAACTAAAAACTTCCTTTATTCCTGCAAAAATAAAAGTCTCTGTTCTGTTTCATACTTATTACTTACCTTTCCTTGCTTATTCTGGTATTATGTTTTGCACCTACACACTGCTTGCAATATGACGTTAACACAGTTTCTTAATTACTATATGGAATGCTGTGATTATTAACTTACTATTAAATGAACTTCATATCTGTTAATTGTTTTATTAATATTATTTTAGTGTACATAATAGTAATGAGAATTCCTTGCTAACAACTTATTTATTTTAAAACTGTATATGTTACAACTTTATATCATGGCAGTTGTTTAGAAACTGTCATCCTAGATATTTTCTCTGCTGTGAATATTTCTGACTGTATGTTGCACTGAAATAACCTACTGTTCAAGTTTTAATTATAGCGATTGGAAATCTCCACATTCCTCTGCTGAAAATGTGCTAGGCCTTTTTATTATTTTCCAGTTAGCAGTTTTTTAATAAATAATAAATGAATCAGACAAAGGAAATTGAAAAGCCAATCACTACTAGGGTTGTCAGATTTTCATTTAAAAAATTCTGGACATGTACGTGAAAGTAAAATGCATGCAGACTAGAGGTGTGCATTGACCCCCCCCCCCTCAAGAGGATTGTTGTACAATAATACTGTGCTCACATTCTGGTGATCTTCAATGTCAGTGACAGTGTCACTTAATTCTGGACTGTGGGAACCCTAATCACTACCATTGATGTCCACTGAACTTAAAAAGGCTTTTGAGAGCTCTCAATTATCACAAAGATGGGACTTTTATTGCACATGCAGGAATGCAAGAATCTCTGCAAAAACAAATTTCTACTGTCAAATCACACTGCTGGAGAGATAAGCAGGCTGCTCTGCTAGGCATCCCCTAAACCTTTTGGCGAGAGACAAACCACCCATACAGTTCATGGCAGAACTGTAAGAGATATGAGATGTCACATGGGAAGCAAGCTGGTTATCAATCACTTTAAGGCAGCCTTCGATCTTGAGATCAATGTTCAACCAGCAATATGCATTGTAGTTGTTCCCACTAACATTGTTTCCCAACTATGTACCAGCAACAGGTACACCTACATGAAGAGCTATTTTCCTGTGCACTCAGCCCCGCTCCTTGTTAGATATCAGGATAGACAGGCCCAAGGTCTTGTGCAAGCTCCCCTTAAAATGTCAACTCTCAAGCACACAGTTTCATCCTGAGCTCTTCTACTTGAAATGTTCCGTGGATAGTCTTTTGAAAGAGGAAGTATATAAATTCTCCTTCAGAGTCTTTCAAAGCTACTGTTAATGATTAGGAGGATGCAGATTTTCCCACATCCCTCCAAGAAGATGCTAAGTTTGGGGAATTCATCAAAGGGATGATAAAAAGGGTAGCCACTGGTTCTTTGTGTAGTTTACATAGGAACTGCAGATGTCATTTTGGTTTACCCTTAGCCTACTAGGTAGTCACTCCATTGGTGAACATCCTCAAAGTGGTCACCAACCTACCTTGGAAAAACCCTGATACACTGTCCATTTTAAAACTGAATATTGTTTTGAGAAGTTCTAATGCAATAACACCAGTATTTCAAAAATGTCTCTAGCTTGGGTCCTTTTGCCTTAATTTTTGCTTTTCCCTTATTCTAGAGGTAAATTTTAAGAGCTATGCAAAAGTTCATTTTCCAGAAAGATGACCCTATCCTATAGCATCCTAGAGACTGTAAATTCTGGGTTATTGACCCCAACTTAGATACGTTGGTCTTCATCTCCCCAGAGCTCTATGGTCCATCTGACAGAGAAGGAGTCTGAATCAATGGAGTCCTTTGAGAAGCAAGTTACTTGTTCTCCAATTTTTCCTTGTTGAAGCTAAGGATTTTCAATGGGATCTTACCAATAAAATGCATCAGATGCTAGTGCAGATTCCAGATGATCCTATTCAAAATACTCTTTTCCCAATCATCAACTCTTTCCAGCATACTCACCCATGAGGTGATGCATATAGTATAATACCTCCAACAGTTCTATACTCACCCATGAGGTGATGCATATAGTATAGCACCTCCAACAGTTCTTTACTCACCCATGAGGTGATGCATATAGTATAACACCTCCAACAGTTCTATACTCACCCATGAGGTGATGCATATAGTATAACACCTCCAACAGTTCTATACTCACCCATGAGGTGATGCATATAGTATAACACCTCCAACAGTTCTATACTCACCCATGAGGTGATGCATATAGTAGAACACCTCCAACAGTTCAGCTGGAGCTGCAACATCTGGTATCACAGTATGTTGGCATACATGGCTTAGGTTGACCATCTTCGATGGGGACACTAAAATTAACTTCTTGAACTCCTCCTTCAATGACCAATAATTTTTTAACCTTGAAGTTGAGGCACACATCGAAAACAATGAAATGGATGGGAAGACCCTCACTACTGTTGGTGCAAAGTTTCAGAAACCTCAATATTCATTTGCTTTTAACTAACCATGAATTGTTCGGATATATTTTTTTCTATTCTCATTTTACTGGTGTGTGTGTGTGTGTGTGTGTGTGTGTGTGTGTGTGTGTGTGTGTGTGTGTGTGTGTGTGTGTGTGTGTGTGTGTGTATGTGTGTGTGAGCGTGCATGCACGCGCATAGACTGACTTTGATAATGACTAGTGATTGTATGGAATTGCTAAATGTCAGTCCTACATTTTTGAAGATCACACATAGTGGGATAGCTGACATAGCCAATTATTTTGATATATAAATTCAATTTAAATGTAGACAAGTGTTTTCCAGGATTTACAAAGGAGTACTTTTTAACAGTTATTTGCACTGTAAAAGATTTTATCATTAACATCTGATGACAACATTTGGGCTATTGAAGTACAATGACTAATTATTTTATATTAACTTTTGTTATGAGTTACTGCAGATGTGATAAAATATAGGGTAAGAAAGTGTTCTTGCTGAGTCTTGATGTCACTGAGTCTGGCAAAGATATTAACATATTTACCTCAGCTTTTTTATTCAATGTATTTCACTCCAGTGGACCTCTGTAGGTTTGTACTCAACTTCCAATGACTGCATCCTGAGCATTTTGACAAAATCAAGCCACGTCTTCACAACTTCAAACAAATATTTATATCTCTGGAGCCATAAAAATAACTAAAGAAATGTAAATAGCAAAGTGTTCAGTGTAATAAAATATTTGCAGTGGTAGCATTAATTAGAATCTAGGTCTTAAACTGGAGATTATAGGTCATGATAAATATTTTGTAAACAACTTACAATGTCTCAGTAATCCCTCAAGCTCCACTGCTACTGTCAGCAGCACTTTGTCCATCTGTATGCTTTCATATCAGCCTAAACAGTTATGTCGGTGTTACTTGGTCATTGAGATATTTAGAGAATTATGAAATTCATGACAATATAAATACATAGCATATGAACAACGATTAATATATCCTAAGTAGCACTAGACAGAGGTCAAGTATCAGTACAGTTGTGTTGCCCATCATGTTACTTTGATGAAATGATCTTTTAATAGCTTGTATGTAGCATGGTTATGGAATCAATAATGCAGATATGAACAGACTATGTTGGATACCGAAATGCGTCAGTAGGATGTAACTACAGAAAGACCAGGAGGCATCAACAAGCTATAATGAGTTAACTAATTCCTTTGATTCTAGTGGTGCTAAGAATACCATTCAGAATAGTTGGATGAACTTTACTGGCAATGGTGAGTTATTTAGCTCTGTGATAAAAGGTTATATTTTCTTTTCTAAGAACATGAAAAAAGGTTAACACTTTACTGAAGGACACATACGGATTACTAGAGATTAGATCTTTTAAACCTACATGCTCCTACAAATGTAGTGATTGTCAGTGTTGTAGGTTACATTTGAGACATTTAAAAGGAACCTACAGGGTCGGAGAGCATTACACTTGTAAGAGCACAGGCATGGTTTAGGTGGTTTTGTGTTCCAGCAGTGACAGTTTCTAGACAAGTAAAACTACACAGAGACTATCATAGCATATTTATGTACACATTTATTGCATAAGAACCAAAGAAAACAATGCATTGTTTAAACACCCTAAATTATATGCTAATGTTAAGAAATTTATGGTTTTTTTTTGTTTGTAGTGGACCATCTTTAGATCATTGCTAGAGGTGGTGACCTATATAACCTTCTTAAACAAAAAGAGTTCAAATAGCAGGTGAGATTGGATGCAGGTTATTTTCCTGATCTCAATGGCCACCTCAGTATAAAACATGTTTTGACATTGAGGTCAATAAAATACAACTAATTGCCTTAGGCTGTGGTGGTGCAGTGGTTAGCAGTGTCACCTCCCAGCAAGAGGTTCTCCAGTTCAATTCTTGGCTAGAGTGCCTTCTGTGTGGAGTCTGCATGTCCTCACCACAGTTGAGTGACATTTAAAGACATGCAGGGAGGTGCATGTGTGAATGGGTGTGCCTTTTTGAAGGTTGGGTGATGGGCTGGCACCTCAGCACTGTAAAACTCCACTGCCAATCATTAGCAGATCAGAGGTCTGCTGTGGTGACCTCTAAGTGGGAAAAGCTGAAAGACATTACTAAAATACAACTAATTGCACATTTTTCTTGCCATTATTTGAGTATTAAATCAACTGATGCAATAATTGACCATCTACACAGATATCATGTTGTTCATCACATTTATAAAATTTTATATGAGCATTGTTTATATATAATATTCATTTGTTTGATGTTTTCATGTACGACAATCATGCACTATGTATCACTATTGTGGGATTTAGGAATTGCTTCATTGGCTGCTGCTGGTTAGAGAACAGTTTTAAAGTTCATTTAAGTTGTAGTTTTTCAAAAAATATGTCTTAGTGATGAAGTCTTTTGTTTGAGATAAAAGCAATAACCAATGTTTTTATATTAATAAAACATTTTTGAGCAGTTCCCATATCGTCTGTATCATTTTTGTATTTATTCATGCAGGTATTTGTTTCACAGTTTTGCTGTGTACATGTGCTGATCCAGCAAACAACATACACATAATTATGTAGACAGACGATGTACATGAGGTTAAAACTGTTAATATGTTTTGAATTTATATATCAGTGATATGATCAGTGGTTGATGTGGACAACTTTCATGTGGGCTTGAGAGTTGAGAGTTCAATACTCTTCAGCAAAACCTACCATGTACTCTGTGGGAGAATGCAATAACAGTCCATCACATGCACACTCACACACTCACACACTCACACTCACACACTCACACACACTCACACATTAACAAATTACGCATAGTGCTGACTTACAGCTACTACTACTCAAGCATACTAAATTGTACAATGTTCACTTCCCAAGAGGGTGCATTGATATCCCCTGTTGTGTTGTTGTGGTGTTTCCATCTCATCAAAAATGCTTAACACAGAGAACATTCTCAAATTACTTATGTTGACATTTTAGGGTAAACCAAGATGTGCTGTCAATGCCTATGATACCCTCCCAATCAGGGCACATATAAGATGAAGTAAGAGTACTTAGATACTCTGTATGCAGAGCTTAGCTTACAGGCCTTCTTCCAATGTAGCAGATTTACTGTACACAACAGTTTTGCAGCTGCAAGGACTGTGGATGCCAGGTGTATAAGCCTTATCTCCTGCATGGGAGGCATGTCAAGTATTGTGACCATGTAATAGCTGTGTGCATAGGACTATGCATGTAGATATTTTTTTCTAGCCTGGCAACAACCACAGGTCCATAGATTATAGTATGTAGCAATTCATGTATTGTTAGTGATGGTTCATAAAAGGTATTAGACCAGGTATGTTTACCCCATCCTCCATCACAGCAGTAGTAAACAAAAATGTTATCATACTTTTTCCTTGTCTCTGTCGTTTATTTTAGGGATATTACATTAGCAGCAGGTTGATGGAAGCACTCCTGCTGTTGCTCCACCTGCACAAATACAGGTGTAGACCACCACTCTTGGTAAGCCTGCAAAGTCATTTGTTTCACACTTGCATTACTGAGATGGTGTGTGCATTGTTCTCTACTTCTTCTGTTTTCATAGGTCTGTTAAAAACTGCACAGAGTACAGCTGCCATGTCTCAAGTTTTCTTTGAAGAGGTAGACCCTGCTTTAGTAGACTGAAGATCATGCCTGGTACAGTTGCTTCCTTTGGACCAGATAGAGACCATGACCAGATAATAGATACGATAATGTAAATGCTGGTGTATCTGATGGTGGTGTAGTTATATTCATAGGTACTGAAGTTGACAGACTATCACTCACATAACTATTTTTTTTTCTATTTGCATTTTGATTACCAATCTCGTTATGAGCAATTACAAACTCAGCCAAGGTCACATTCAATCAGCAATTCAACTTTTCAAGAAACATACAATAAAACCATAAATGATACAAGAAATGTGCATGTCATGGTGCAAGGGAGAACTAAAACATAATGTATTTATAAGGTAAGGCAATACCCAGGAGTTCCAACTGGTTGACACAGGATGGATATAATAAAGGGGAGAACAGTATAAACATTACATCAGATAGGCAGCAATGCTCCAGAGAAAAAGACAGGTATGTACATTGTGACAAAAGGAGATACTGGCAGCACAGCTACCTGGAATTTTGTAAATAATTATATGTCATTGGTGAATATCAAAATGATTTATACAAGATGCTTGTGTTACAAATGTATTAGAACTGTATGGCATGTGTATATCAAAATGCTTGTACAGATGTGTCTGTTGAAAATGTATTTGTAGAGTGCTGTATTTGAAATGTAACCACAGTGTGCCCTTCTGGAAAAGAACAGAAATGTACCTGCACTATTGTAACTGTTTAAATGTATATGGTTAACAGAGGAAACTGGAGGGTTAACCTCAGTCCAGCAACCTTTAGAAAAAATATCTGAAATTAGATTACTTTATGGGCTACACAATAAAGAAGCTATCTCTCAAGTTTTCAATGCAGCTAGAGAAACAAAGTCTGTACTAGGAAGATTTCTGTATTGTCCTTGGAGTGAATGAATTGAAACTTTTGAAGAATGTAGGAATGCAATTGTTTTATGACTGCCATCATCTGCCAAAAATCTGAGCAAAAGCCCTTCTCTGTATATTTTTACAGATAGATGTTAAATACTGCCAGCTTCAGCAATGGGGGGTTGGCTTGGGTACTAGAAGTCAGATGACCAGAAGTGATGTCATTCTGCAAGCTATCCAAGAAGTAATATTTTAGATATTATTTTGAAATGTCTCTTAGTGAGACACAGCATTCTGCATTCTGTCATGGACCTGACAACAAGAAAAATCATTCACCACATCATCTGCCTTCCTCAAATGAAGTAAGTTTTTAGGGAATAGTATAATTCCCTTAGATTCAGTCAGGAATATAGTAAAGCTTAGTTTAGATGTTTTCTTTATTTATGTGAGCCTGTGCTGCATTGTTATTTTAAATATTTCCTGTGGTTTTGAACTCCGATGTCACTGTGAATATATATTGAGCATTTTCTTCTTCTTTTATTATTTATTATTAAATATATTTAAACCTTTCATTGTGGCTGATTTGTGTAGAGATATTTAAGTTTTAAGAGTACTTGCATATTTATTTGGTGACACTGCATGGGCCACTCCTAATAGCCTTGCTGTTGGTCAAACTACCATTTGTATTAGTATTAATATTACACAGTAAGATTGGACACACTTTGTTAAGGGCCCTAAAGTAGCTGTTGAGGAGTGACTGGTGGTAGTGGAAGCTACCTTATAGTCTGGGCTGAAGGGGGCATAGCTAGTAAACCATGCCAGCCTTACCCACATTTGTGTGTGTAAATCAAACCTCAAAGAGTGTGTATGTCAGCTACTTGGGCAGGGACAGGAATCACTGGCTGGACAGAGCAGGTGCTGGTGGTCTTGGCTTGGTCACTCAGCTGAGACCTCAGCTCTATAGCTGTGTCAATGGGGAGTCTTACTGGGGATCTAGAAGAAGAGGGAGAAACCAGCCTTGGACTGACTGTGGTCTCCGTGTGCTCTTAAGGGAAATTTCACTTGATGCAGAAAGCTGCATCTGTAAATACTGTGTGTGTATCTGCTATCCTCCCCATGAACATCCCCCACTGTTGTCAGTGGTGAGGATTAAGCCTTCTTGAATACTGGTCCAGTGAAGGGTTTACACATTTAGGTGGTAGTGGTGAGATCACCACATCACTTATTAGGATTCAGTGGTATGAATATTGAACTCCTATAGCCTGTAAACAGTAGTCATTAAAGAAGGTGTTTGTACTCTCAAGCAGCCACACAGTAGACATTCACAGTTTCATATCACAATAGTGATTTATTTTTTGTTAGCTTGGTTGTTCAGGAAGAACAGGCAAGGATGTTAGCAGAGGATTATTGGAAGCTGACAAGGAGCCAGTTGGTTGAGATGAGCCAAGCTAAAGGACTGGTTTGCAGCCTTAGTCACAGCTGCATCACAGACCAGCAACCAGGAGGACAACCAGACTAGCCTTGGGGATGCCCAAATCTCAGTAAATGGACAATTCAACTTTTCCTCAGAGGACTTAAAATCTGCCTGGAGTTAAAGAGACTTGAATTGGAGGACAAGTGTTTGGGAATAGAATCAACAGAGACTGTGGTGTTTGGAGGCTGCAGAAAATGAGAAACAATAGATTTTGGAGGCCAAAGAAAATGAGAGACTGAGACATTTTGAGGCTGAAGAAAATGAGAGGCAGACATAATGTGAAAAGGATATGCTGACTCTTCACTAGGGTCATGGAGGTAATGGGGAGGGGAATAACTGAACCCCAGAAGCAATAAAGCTCAGTAAATTTCTTCCACAATTTACAGAGGGTAACTTTGATAGTTTTATTCATATGTTTGAAAGGGTTTGTAAACAGTATAATGTTGACCAAGGGCTTTGGGTACGGTTTCTGACCACCTTACTCCATGGTAAAGCTGTAACTGCTGTTTCTAAATTGTCTGATATTGATTGCATAAATTATAATACAGTTAAAAATTAAAGTGTTTTAAGTTAATAGCTGAAGCTTATAGAAACATTTTTGTGAGCATAGCCACAAGGCAGATGAAAGTGTGTGTGATTATGTTGTTGAGTTAAGCACTTACTTTCATAGGTGGCTCAATGGGTGTCAGGCCAACATTTTTGTAAAGTTGACAGACCGTTTGGTGAGGGAAAAAGCACTTAGCACTTTGCTTGAGGGCATGAGAATCTGATTGGGAGATAGAGAATGCAACACTGCAGATAAGTTGGGGAAAAATTAGACCTATACCTAGCAAGCAGGGCATCGCTGCACAGGAAAGGGATACCCACTGCTGTACATGGGTATAAGGGAACCCATGGTGGGCAGACTAAACCACCCCAACAGAGTTCACCAGTAACAAGGGAAGCCACTAGTTCAGGTACAAGGCCAGGATCAAGGGTTAAATGTTTTAAATGTAACCTGTGGAGCCATGTAGCATATAGCTGTCTATGGAAGTAAGGTAGAGAACAAAAGGTAGGGGAGCCAGTAAGTGGGAATGACAGAATGCCAGTGGTAAGTTGTATGGAGACAACAAGAGTACCAAACTACCACAAGAGGTTATATCATATCTTAGTAGATTGGAAACAGGACACTGCTAAGAGAGAGAGAGAGAGACACAGCCTCTGACCTAAACATTGTGAAACCTACAATGGTTAAAGAGGAGCACTACTTGCTTGGGCAGTCCACTCCAGTCAGAGCTTTAGGAGGGACCCCATTCCAAATACATTTGGCTAGTGTTCACCTTGACTGGGAGGGTGGAAAAAGGAGCAAGCAAGTAGGTGTGTTTGAGGATATCCCTGCAGATGTCCTGATAGGGAATGATTTTGATAATGCTGTACCTTGTGTGCATGCAGTGAGTCTCAGTCAGGCTTGGAGACAGGCATGTGGGTCTGGTAGCCTGGGGGGACCCAGACAGACTGCTCACTTGAAGCCAGGACTGTTGAGGTGGTTACTTCAGAGAGGGAGCTACCCTGTAGCAGTAAGACTGAAGGTGATCCACAGCTGCTGGTCAGTACTGATGTTCCCTTGGACAGACTGACTGCAAGAGTAGAGGTGAGTAGTAGTACCCAGGTTGACAGTGAGGCACCACTGTCAGAGGATATCAAACTTCCTGTGGAAGGGGAGTTGGAAAGGGTTACAAAGAGAGAGTTGGGACAGTCTCGGCTCTCATACCCTACATTGCAAGGCTTGAGAGACATAGCTAGGGAGTTGCCTGATTATCAAGGAAAAGGGGAATATGTATACTGAGACAAAGGGTTACTGTATAGAGAGTAGACCCCTCAAGGAGGGCTAGTGGGTGAGAGAATACAGGAGGTGTTAGTGTCCAGAATCTACCATCTGGCACTTCTAGCCATAGCCCATGGCATTCCCTTTGCAGGTCATTTCAGCATTAAGCATACAAAGGGATATATTATGCAGACATTTTATTGGCCTGGGATTTTCAGGGATGTAACAGGGTAATGCAGGACCTGTGAGCAGTGCCAAAAAGTAGGCAAGGAAAGAGACAAGGGCAAAACTCCTTTGATGCTATTGCTTATGATTGAGGAGCCATTTCAGGGGGTATCTATGGATATTGTGCAGCCTCTGAGTACCCCAAGTTCCACAGGAAAGAAGTATATACTAGTGGTCGTAGATTATGCTACAAGATGCCCTGAGGCAGTGGCTCTGTCTTCCATCGAGGTAGAAAAGGTGGCAAATGCTTTGTTAGAGATTTTCAGCAGGGTAGGTTCCAAAGAAATGCTGACTGACAGAGGTGCCAATTTCACATCAGACTTGCTGGCTTGTCTGTGGGAGTGCTGTGGGGTGAAGCACCTAAAGACCACCCCCTACCACTTCCAAACTAATGGTCTGGTGGACAGGTTAAACTCTACAATAAAGACCATGCTACAGACATTTGGAGACCAGTTTAAGAGGGAGTGGGACACATATTTGTGTCATCTGTTGTTTGCTTACAGAGAGGTGCCTAAAGAATCCTCAGGTTTCTCATGTTTTGAGTTGCTGTATGGGCATAGGGTGAGGGGACCTATAGATTTGGTTCGCAATGAGTGGGAGGACGAGTGTGAATCCCAAAAGGAGTCTGTTGTGGAATATGTCCTAAACTTCAGGACAAGGATCAGGAAACTCATGGGCTTGGCCCAGGAGAACCTGGCAGGAGCCCAATAGCAAAGAAAGGTCTGGTATGACAGTAATGCTCAAGCCAGAGAGTATGCCGTAGGGCTGCAGGTTATGGTTCTCATTCCTGTCAGACACAACAAGCTGCAGGCAGCTTGGAAAGGACCATTTAAAGTGGTAGGGAAAGTCAGTGATGTTAACTACATAGTAGAACTGCTAGGTAGGAGGCAGGGGCACAAACTGTACCATGTTAACATGATGAAACCATAGCATGATACGGAAGCCCTGGTGCTAAGTATTTGCAGTAGAAGGCAGGAGGAGTCTGAGGGGGATCTATGGATACAGGAAGATAGCAAACAAAATCCCAAGTTATTATGGTGTAGCTTACAGATGCAGACATATGATATGACAGTGCAACACTGTAATGTGGCAGCAATGCAAAGGCAGCTGAAATCTCAAGACGGGAAATGGGTAATGTATTCCCAGATAAGCTCATTCCTCTTAAGCAATATTTCTCAAGGGTCACTTGAAAAACTAGCTTGAGCCTTCAAAGTGGGGGTGAAGTGTGACAAAAGGAGATACTGCTAACACAGCTAGCTGAAATGTTCTAAATAATTATATGCCATTGGTGAATATCAAAATAATTTATACAAGATGTTTGTGTTACAAATGTATTTGAACTGTATGGCATGTGTATATCAAAATGCTTGTACAGACGTGTGTGTTGAAAAGGTATTTGTAGAGTGTTGTGTTTGAAATGTAACCACAGTGTACCCTACTGGTAGAGAACAGAAATTTACCTACACTGTTGTAACTGTTTAGATGTATATGCTTAACAGAGGAAACTGGAGGGTTAAGCTCAGTCCAGCAAACTTTAGAAAAATATCTGAAATTAAATTGCTTCATAGACTACCCAATAAAGAGGCTGTCTCTCATGTTTTCAATGCAGCTAGAGACACACAGCCTGTAATAAGAAGCATGAAGGAATGCAATTGTTTTATGACTTCCAGCATCTGCCAAAGATCTGAGCAAGAGCCCTTGTTTGTATAGTTTTACAGGTAGATAGTAATACTGCCAACTTCAGCAATGTTGGGTTTTGGCCTGGAACTAGAAGTCAGATGACCAGAAGTGATGTCATTCTGCAAGCTACCCCAGCAGTAATATTTTAGATATTATTTTGAGAAGTCTCCTGATGAGACAGGACATTTTGCATTCTGTCTTGGACCTGACAACAACAAGAACCATTCCCCACATCATCTGCCTTGCTCTAATGAAGTAAGTTTATAGGGAATATTATAATTCTCTTAGATTTAGTCATGAATATAGTAAAGCTTAGTTTAGATGTTTTTTCTTTTTGTGTGAGCCTGTACTGCAATGTTATTTTAAATATTTCCTGTGCTTTTGAACTCTGATGTCACTGTGAATATATAGTTAGTATTTTCTTGTTCTTTTATTATGCATTATTAAATATATTTAAGCCTTTCCTTGTGGCTGATCTGTGTAGAGATATTTAAGTTTTGAGACTAAGTGAATATTTATTTGGTGACACTGCATAGGCCACTCTTAATAGCCTTGTTGTTGGTCAAACTACCATTTGTATTAGTATTTATATTACACAGTAGGATTAGACACACTTTGTTAAGGACCCTAAAGTAGCTGTCGAGGCATGACTGGTGGCAGTGGAAAGTACCTTATTGTCTGGGCATAAAGGGGTGTAGCTAGTAAACCATGCCAGCCTTTCTCAAGATTGTGTGTGTAAATCAAACCTCAAAGAGTGTGTGTGTCAGCTACTTGGACAGGCACACAAAGCACTAGTTGGACAGAGAGGGTGCTGGAGGTCTTGGCTTGGTCACTTAGCTGCGATCTCAACTGTATAGCTGTGCCATTGGGTTGTCGTATTGGGGATCTGGAGGAAAAGGGAGAAGCCCTGGACTGAAAGTGGTCTCTGTGTGCTAGTAAGGGAAACTGCACTTGATGCACAGAGCTGCAGCTGGAAATACTATGTGTATACCTGTTATCCTCCCAGTGAGCATTACTCACTTTTGCCTGCGGTGAGGATTAAGGGTCCTTGATTACTGGTCCAGTGGAGGGTTGTCACATGCATATTTACACAAGGCAGAATATTTAAGGTTACAGTAAATAGTAGGATGCAAAGGTCAGAATGCCACTGTTGTACCACAGAAGATTAGGGTTGAAGAGTTCAATCTCTAGGAGAAATGTGCAAGGGGATACAGTGACCTCTCTTCTCTGTGCTGAGTTATCCATTTATACAGATTTATCACTGTTTTGCTTGGACATCTTCCTCCAGGTTCAATACAGTCATGCAGTAGCTTTGCTGTTTGTATATCAAAATGTGGCTACCATTATGTTTATGTAATTGGCAACTGAGGTATCACTCATATGCCAAGGCCACATGTCTGTACTAATGTAGAGAATGTAGCATAACAATATCTGTAGGTCGACACATAGTATGAGCTACATGTTAATTACATTTTAGAATGTGTGCCTGCAGAATCACATCCATGCCATGTTGGCAGCAATGGACAGTATTGTGACTTTCAGTCAAGTCTAGTATGGGAATGTGGCATGGAACTGTACAGACTGCTTGTGGATATGCCCTGCACTCTGTGGAGGTGAGTATGCTGTAGACTGTGTTTATCTTATATACACTGAGTGATCATGGACATAGATGGTCTAATTACAGGAAATGTAGATCTAGGCATCTAGGAGTATGTGATGCTAGAACATTTAACCTCTGGCCCACAGACACACATAGGCAACATGGAAGTAAGAATAATGATTTTCCCTGTTTCACACCATGTTATAGATATGTAGGGATACATAGGCGCATCCTTCTCCTGCTGAACATTATGAATTGTTCTGGAGTTTGTCCCTGACAAACTGATGATGCATGTCAGAGACCATGTTTATAGGTTCATAGATTAGTACTAGGCTAACTGTCCTTGTGGGACATTTTAAGCCTAGCTAATTAACCCATATGAGAACCAAACCCTGCACCTTGTGTCTGTAAGGCAAATATCTTAATCACTATGCCAACCTCCCTCTGGGTAACTTGCTTGTTTTCATGTATGGAACTGAGAGAGGAACATGTAGTGCACTCTAACACATGGAAAACATTTATTTGTTTTTTTATTTACCCTTTGTTGACCAGTTTAGTCCTACCAGGCTAGTGGCCTCTTTTCAATGGTGACCCAAAGTGGCATTTATACTTCTGAAATACAATCCTCTCAGGAATACAGCATCCCCCCTCCCCCGATGCCGCACTGCAACTAAAAATCTACCTGGTGTGGGAATAAAACCCACAGCCTTCTGGCAACAAAGGCAAGTGTGCTACTTGCTGTGCCATTGCCATTTGTGCACCCTCCAATGTGCAAAGTACCATCCTACTGTATGTGGCATGCATGCTGCTCTGACGATGCAGTTTTGCAGCATTGTTTAGTTGTTTTGTGTTGCGCAATATGATGCTTATCAAATTTAGCATACATGCTTTTCACTACACACTGTGGCCCAAAACAGTATATTGACCAAATGATGTATATAAAATAATTGAGTACAGAGACATGCTCATATTCCCAATCACCTGTATGTCACATGCTGCAAAAAGCCTGATACTGACATATACACTGTGATAGTTCAGTGTGTCAGGCATTGCCTGACTGGAACTACTCAGACAAAGTAACCTGCTTGCTAATTACACCACTGTAAGTGCTCTTTTCTTCTTCACCATCATCACTGGCTGGCTGTACATATCTAGAACTGTTGACACATATGACAGATGTCATGATTCATTCATCCAGCTACACATCATTATACTGAGCAGCATGACCTAGATGAAAAATATCCTGTTGGGCTAGCCTTCTCAAGGACATACTATGAATCACCACCTGGTGTATCTAGGCATCTGTTTCACCCTTCAAGATGAAAATATTGTTTCCTTTCTCCAGAAATGTCATTTGAATGCCATGCTTTAGTGATGTTACAAGTGACTGCAGGGGTCCCTGGTAATTCTTCAGTCGTGGAATTACTAACAGAGAATTATGAGCAGGTCCCTGATCATAACCACAGTATTATGTGGTTGAGACATGGATACCAAGAAATTTACCTTGACAGTGAAGCTCTCGAGATTAATCTTGGCATCCATATCGAAAACACATAATGGAGGATTACAATCAGAGACACGATCATAATGTTTTGTATTGAATGGAGCTTGGTCTGCTCCATATACTACTAGTTACAGAAAAAAAGTACAAAGTATTTTGCCAGTGTTCAAAGCCATAATGTACTTAGTAAGAGCTGTCAAAAAGACAGCGTAACATGTCTTAATGCTATGAAAAGAAGGTCAGGGATGGATTACTGGCAGAGACAATAGGCAGACAGAAAGCTTTTATAAATTCTGCTGGCCAGTAATGGCAGGTTTTACTGACTAGTATGATGACACCTGATCTGAATAGCTTAACCAGGGGTACTTGACAATTGTTAAGATCAGGTCTTACACAACAAAAGAACTTAACAACTGGTTTGTCTTTTTCATGATATCAGAATGTAATCACCGCACTCCATGCACTACATTTGTTTTGTTGCTCTCGGTTTTCATTTACATTAGGTTAGGTGTCTCAGACTTACCGAAGGCATTTCTTATTTTTTTCTACAGCAAAGCAAAAGAATATCAGCAGAAGTTAATAAAGAAAATATTGCTGTCAGCAGTGTGGTTAAAGGCACTCACAGAAAGAAACAACACTGAAAATCCACTTCTGTTAAGATTTCTTAGCTTGCAGGATGGACAACAAACTGATGGAGATTAAAATAAATAAAATAGAGCACACACACCCACCACAATGTATCACAAAAGATTTTAGCACAGATTAATAACCTTAGGTTGTTTTGTACTTTCACAGAACTTAGATCAACAGCCAAACACAGAAGTCAGATAAATTAATGTTGACACTTGAGACATTAAGACAAAACTAGCCTTCATCTTTATTTATTCCCAAACAGTTAAGTATACTACATAAAATTTCTCTCAGACAGATGTACCCTGAGTATTTTGTCTTGCAGGCCAAATTCAAAACATAATTTAGAAACCAAGCAGATGTACTTGCTTCAGAATAAGTTTTTATTTATCCACTGCAGGGAAATTGCAGAATTAATTATATTAGCTCTTCAATCAAAGAGAAAAAAAGTGGGAACACTTTCCTCTAGTAGAGTTGTGCACTTGTTCCCCTACAGGGTGATGGCAATGACAGCCATCTACAGTATTCACAGCTGCAGAAATTCTGTACTGGCCAGATGAGTGCTAGTCATGGCTAATATCCATACGTATGACTTACATATGACACAGGAATAGCGGATATCACATTCAAACATACACTCTAAGGGAATAAATCAATGATGGCACATGTTGGTTTAGATATTTAAGACTATGGGCTACAAGATATAACCCTGCAGCAGTCCTGGGTTTGAGTCACACTGTGTCCATCTGCCTACTGTCTGACCTGGAGATAGCCTCTTAACAGACATGGCTGCTGGCTCACCCCTGAAAAAGGACCACATGTCCAGTGATCTTACCTGGGTAACATTTTTTTTTACAAATATGAATAAATACATAGCAAGCACATCACATTATATGATGTGACATCTATGTCACTGGAGGAATATACATATGGAGGAACGTATAGTGTATATGCCTCTAATCTAACAAACGTCTATTTCATATACATTGATATCAGGTATATGTACCATATGAGCAGTGTGATAGAGAATATCTGCAATGAGGCACATGGGCCAAGTATGGACATTTCTGGAGAAAGGAAACAATATTTTCATCTTGAAGGCTGAAACAGATGCCTAGATACACCAGGTGGTGATTCATAGTATGTCCTTGAGAAGGCTAGCCCAACAGGATATTTTTCATCTAGGTCATGCTGCTCAGTATAATGATGTGTAGCTGGATGAATGAATCATGACATCTGTCATATGTGTCAACAGTTCTAGATATGTACAGCCAGCCAGTGATGATGGTGAAGAAGAAAAGAGCACTTACAGTGGTGTAATTAGCAAGCAGGTTACTTTGTCTGAGTAGTTCCAGTCAGGCAATGCCTGACACACTGAACTATCACAGTGTATATGTCAGTATCAGGCTTTTTGCAGCATGTGACATACAGATGATTGGGAATATGAGCATGTCTCTGTACTCAATTATTTTATATACATCATTTGGTCAATATACTGTTTTGGGCCACAGTGTGTAGTGAAAAGCATGTATGCTAAATTTGATAAGCATCATATTGCGCAACACAAAACAACTAAACAATGCTGCAAAAGTGCATCATCAGAGCAGCATGTATGCCACATACAGTAGGATGGTACTTTGCACATTGGAGGGTGCACAAATGGCAGTGGCACAGCAAGTAGCACACTTGCCTTTGTTGCCAGAAGGCTGTGGGTTCTATTCCCACACCAGGTAGATTTTTAGTTGCAGTATGGCATCGGGGATGCTGTATTCCTGAGAGGATTGTATTTCAGAAGTATAAATGCCACTTTGGGTCACCATTGAAAAGAGGCCCCTAGCCTGGTAGGACTAAACTGGTCAACAACAGCCTGAGCTAATCGTCTTCTTTTTCAGCTGAAAAGCAGAGCAGGTTCACAACTGATAAAAATAAAATGAATTTTAGCTAAGTGACATAGAGAGATGAAGCTCTGAGCATACCTAAATTACACAAATTTGATTAATGGCCAATACACTGGAAGAGCCAACCATGGATGATGAGACCGGATGGTCAATGCTGGCTTTCTCATACTGGGAAGATGGAGGTGGTCTTGTCTTCTGTGTCAATAAAAGAGATGGTCAGGTTTTCTGTGATACTGACTTCTACCAGGAGTATGACATATAGGCTGAGGATGTACACTTGGCCCTGTCAAACTACCGCCAGAAGGCAGGCACAATGCCTTAGTGGTGAAGGCATAACAAGCCCTCATGTAAACAAGAGTATATCTCAGCTACCTAGCTTTGCAAACCTAGGCCATTGTAGGAAAAACTCTAATGGCTACCTGGATGAAGGTCACTTTTGTTTGCTTCTCATCCCATGGGCTGATCGATCACAGTAGGGTTGATGGTTAGCAGGCAGTGAGAGATAAAACAATACATTTAAAAAGATAAAATTGATAACCAGAGATCTGCCTATTTTGTTTGAATAGCAGAAGACTGGACCAATGTGCGTGAAAATGAGTTCAGCTTTTCAGCTTTCTTCAGGCAAACAGACTGACAGAGAAACATTCTAAGCCAGTGCTCATCTTTTGATTTCAAAAGTAGCAATGTGTTGATAAATTTGAGGGGAGATGTGAAGAGAAACCCATTGAGGGCTGGCCAATTAGCAATCTGGAGAGAATCTTCAATTCAGAGACATGGTAAAGCTGCACATAGAAACACCTCATAAGCATGTCATTACCAAGTCTTTGAACTGAATACTGTGCTGTCAGACCTGTGTGCCCTAACATCTCACGCATCATAGGCATCTCACTGAATACAAACGTATTTACACACACACACACACACACACACACACACACACACACACACACACACACACACACACACACACACATTCACTCATCCACATTCATGTCCCTACAGACCCACATTCTCTCACTAACTCACACATACACACACAAGCTCCTGCTCCTCTGTACTTACTTGTACAGTGATTACTCCCACTACATTTTGAAATGGGATATTATCAATGATATTTGTTGTAGGGATGGTTTGTCTGCAAGATGCAACAATGTTGTATCTTTTAGTGTTTAATTCAAGCCTGTTTTAATACTCCAGGCATTTATAAGTGAAAGTATCTGCTGGAGGGATCTTGCAGTGGGATGCGGAAAGAGGCTACTCTTCCTTTAAGATATATAGATATTATTATAGCAAGTTCTTTAAAGATAGACCATATGTGAGATGAAACCCTTTGGCCAATGGAAGATAGAAAAACTGAGAAACTGGAATTTTAGGACTTAATTATTTGATTTGATGAAAAAAAATCTAATAAATAACTTCATCAATCCTTCTGTTTATTCAAGACAGGAGTTACTTGCTCCCACCCATTCAACACAACCTTCCTCCTGTGTGAAAGGTTCATGTTCTTTTGCAGGCTCAGCCTGCAGCTGCAGCCAGTTCCAAAGATGTCCAGATCTCTTCTTTATAGCTCAGGGCCTTGTTTGGAGATTTTAAGAAAGACAAAAGAAAAGTAATACAAAAGTATGCCTTTTTCATTCCAAGCAATATTCCAGAATGTGACATATATATGAGTACTAAATACACAAAAATACATAAAGGAAAATAAAATGGTGCCTGTGCAGTGTGTAAACAGGTATAGCACAAGATGTGTAAATTGTGCATGGAGGCAGTAAGTGACAACCTAGTTAAGCTACCACATCTCTGAATGAAACAGTGGACTGCAAAGTGTTATATAAGAACAGGGAATGGACAGTATGTGAGAAGCCTGTAGTGCTAGCAAATATTTGAAGGATTGTGGAATCATATAGGGATCAGGGAACTGGAAACAGAATGGAAAGGAAGCTGTGCTCTAGATGCTATCAACTGTGTAACTGACAATGTGGCGAGAGTATCATGCCACCTCTATTTCCTGGACAAAACCTCAAGAGATATAACAATGGGAGGTCTGATGTGCAATACAACAGGGAGACTAGTTGACAAGCACAAACAAGTTGGGAGTGCTGTGTAAGGGAGATGAAACAAACAAGAGCATAAACTGCCCACACTGTAGGGAATACATGCACTGCTAGCACTGTAGGAACTATAGAAACCTCCAAAGGAGGCTGCTGTTGAATAAGCTACCACAGTAATGAGTGTTATACATCTGCTGTACCCACCATAACTTAAACTGAAGTACAAACACGCAAACTGTCAATACTCATTGCTAGGGTGACTGATAACAGATAGATATGGCTGTGAGCAGCACTGGTGACAGAGAAGCAGATGCCAGCAGATTGGGCAGCCTTCTATCACCAGGAAATGTCAGCCACATATATGTGCTGAAAGAGAGTCAGTGGCAGAAGATGCAACTCCTTATCAGCAGATGCATCTTTAACGAGAAAACAGTGAAAAAAACATTCTCCTCTGCTTTCTGCTCAGGGCACTGACATGTGCCACAAAAGGGACATACCAACTGTGTGTGTGTGTGTGTGTGTGGATGTTGCACTTAACAAGCCAACAGCACCTTCCGGTGCTGGGTTAGGCCAGCAGGTACATCCTGCTTGCATATCTTGTCAACTGCATCACCGGTGGTAGGAAATCACCCTACTAGGATCAATATGAACTGTGTGATACCTTTGGTCCCAATATAGCACATAACCTATAATTATGGCTGGCACTTGTACACTCACATAGTAACGACACAAGTCTCCACTATAAAATATCCGGACTCTGCAGTGGTTTATTTTGCTGCAGTAGCCCATAACATTGGGTACCACTGTGACTCAGTACAACTCTGACAAGAAGGGAAATATGTTGTTGACAATTCTTGGAAATCTACAGGATCTGAGTTTTATCGTACAGGAGCTGATGGATAACAACATTATTATCAAGGAATATGTAGTGCACCAACTATACAGTGTCCATGCCATCTTGTCTATCAGCATACATGTCTCACTGATGCAAGTGCTTTTAATTCATAAGACTCATAGGGCATACAATTTTACATTTTTCATAGCCTTAGATCTCCTGGCAGAGCATAACATACTTGGAAAGCAGAAATCATTCTTTCCAACTTCAAGATACAATACGCTACAACTTTCCAAATACACACCTTAATGGGTTTCTCTGTCATTTTCCCTAACAGCGCTGGAAATGGCTACAGAGGCATGCCTTCATAGACATAGACATACACCACACTATGGCACTAATGGGGAGCTCTACCAACATGTGATGTGGCTAATCGCCCTTGCTTTCTGCAGTGTTCAAAGATGGCATCTGGTTTTGAGGATCTCTAACCCTGTTTCACATATTCTTCCAGTTCAGTGCTAGACTATGTGGAAGACAAATTCATATCAGTCTGGAAACAAAACATTGGCACCCAGAGTGATAAGTACCATTACCTTGCTCTGGTTTACCCTTCAGAGGTTTGGATGATTGTGAAACTGTAGTATGGTAAGGGCCTTCTCAGGAGACAGAATACAGTGGAAGACTGACATTGAAAGTTGCAGTGCCTTCTCAGTAAGTTCCTAGTGGATCTGCAGACTTTGTTTGAAGTACTGCTAGGAAAACAGACCCACACACAGAGTATCCATGGCAAATTGAAGGCAGACATTCCTGTGAATCACCAGAGGTGGCTGAACTGGATCTGAGAAGAGTGTTTACTGGATATCATGGTTCTCAGTTTGGACTACAGCACCCTGGACATCCTCAAGAATGTTATCTTATCATTGAAGACATAAGCTCCTACTGGAGCTAATTGCAAGATGTGTGTTGGAGACTGTGTTAGTGTTTACTGGAGTACATACTTGTAGTGCTTAGCACAGATTTGTTAAACAAAGAACACCAGCAGTATTTGGAGAAAGTGACTTTATCAATAGCAGACTCAGGTCTGTGGAGACATACGTACCTACTTTGCTGTGTGCCTTGACCTTCCTTTCACTAAGCAGCTGTATTCTGTGTGCTATTATCTTTTCACCAGCATCCATGCCTCATCTCTGTTTGATATTCTGTGGTCTGATATGCTAATCCCTTTGCATTCATTGCTGACAGAGATCTGTTATATTATTCCACTTTGTGTTTCAGTGTGGTAACAAATAGGGTGTTAACATTCACCAGCTTTCATGGTCTTAGCCTTTCAGACTTTTGTAATCAATATAAAAAAAATTCAGTCATTCTCCTTTCAATTGGTTGACATGATTCCCAATATTCTACCATTCAATACTTTAGTGCTCAAAAATGTAATTGGAAACTACTACTGGACCTCTTCTATCTCAAAAGGCATACAAACATAAGGAAGTTCAGAATGGCAGTTGTCCAGGTTCTGATACTTGTGATATGTGTGGGATTTTGGATGGTGATGATAGACCCACAGGGTGCTTATTGGCATATTTCAGTATTCAAACTCTATAGAAGATGCCATAGGTTCTAGTGGGTAATCAGCATGACCAGTTTGTTGTTCACTCCTTTAGTATGGCTTCTACACCAAACAGAGCTGCTAGTCTCCAAACCTTCAATTTCCTTGCTTCTACAGTAGCAGTTCTCAGGCTAAGAGGTATTCTATAAGTATATCTAGATCTATATGTGATACAGTCACTTTATGAATTAAGTACCACTCATGCTAGTAAGGGCCCATGTATGTCTCTTTACAGGCAAGTCTGTGTAAGCAATCATAAAGGTACATGTAGTGTACCATTCATGTCCTGAGTCTTCACTACCACATGCTGAAGTGCAACCATAGCTGGAATGAGGGGTTGTAAACTACATATTGTGTCAAAAGTGAAACAAACCATGGAAACAAACTGGCAAAATAGAGAACCTGAACAGAAAATGCTATATAGCTGACAAACGGATGACCAGATGAATTTTTTTTCTGAAAAAAGAGGAAAAAATAAAGGTTTGGCAATGATTGTACTATGAAAAGAAAAAAAATAACAATGAATATAAAGAGTGCTAGTATGACAATGCTGAAATGCCACATGAGTAATGCCAAGAATCGCCAATTGAAATGTTGTTTACAGTGGAATAAAAACAGTCATTTTTAAACTAAAAAAAAAATTCACTATTGCATTCATGATATAGTGCCACATATTAATGAGACTATGAAACTATCAGCAGTACTCTGAGTCCACTGATGCAGTTGTAACTACAGAGTAACGTAGGCTAGAACTGGAAAACTCACAAATTTTTAGTTTTTAGTATTCCTTCTGAGCTACAAAAGAAACCTATGAAATTCAAATAGATTTGTTACAGAAGAGGGATCCAGTGGCTGGTGCAGTATAGCACAGTTTCACATCAACATACAACAGTCCAGATAGAGGAGGAAGGTCCAGAGGGAGTTATTAATATAGCTGGAGATGAGAAGATGGGGCAGAATAGAACTTTGTGGAACTGCTTCTATGAGAGGTTTGGAGGGTGAAGCTTTGTTGTACTGAGAAGTAATGATTAATGAGATAGTTTTGAAACTACAGGATAGTATCTTAACTAACATTAATCTTAAATGGTCTATTAGTACAATGTGGTCAACAAGGTCAAAAGCACTGGTAAGGTTAATGAAGATGTCACCTGTAAAAGCCCACTGTCCATTTCTATCAGGATGTCTTTGGTCCAAGTTCATAGTGCTGTGGCTGGAACCTGTTCAGAAGCTGAATCAGTACTGGCTGAAGTATTGTGTGAGTTCAGTACATATTATTCTTGTAGACTTTTCCCTAAGGTATGTAGTAAGGAAATGTGATGAAATGTCAGAGAAGGTAAATGAGACTTGCATTATTGGGCACTGTTTTTATGATTGCTGTTTTCCAAATACTGGATGTTATACATCAAGCATAAGTTGAAGGTGATGAGAGGAGGATTTCAATGAACTATCTACAAAAATACATGAATAAAGGTTCTAGATTGTCTCTACAAAGATATATGAATAAAGGTTCTAGATTATCTTTGCCTGGTGGGGGCAGTTTTTATTTGTTCAAGGAAAAGTGGAATGTTGTGTATTATGGAGATGTAGGGGTTGCTGGAAGTTGTTGTGAGCTGTTTATACAGAGCATGGGGTAAGCACTGAAATGATTAAGGAAATCTGTGGCAGAAAGTTTGATTGTGTATTATAAGTTGCATTATGGCTTATTAATTGGTTGACTTCCTTCTGATATCCTTTTGGAGAATTTATAAGTGACATTTGATGAGGTTTCATTAGGTGAATTTTATCATGATGTTTTGTTTGGCAAGTTTGTATAGCCAGTGAAAGTGTCATCTATTATATGGTGTGGTGTCTGCTTTCCATTTATGCCAGACTTCAGCTCTGAGATTGAGTGTTAAGAGTGTGTGCTATCTTGTTATTTCTCTTGTGTTTGCAGAGTCATGCTATTAATGGAAAGTAAACATTTTGGAGATCATTAGGTAAAGAATTAAACAGATCACCTGTGAAATTGGGGTCAGTAGACTGCAGTATGTGAGATCAATCAATAGAACAGAGTAAGGATCAACATTTCTTGATGTTTGCCTGAGATTTATTTTAGAACAATGTAAGTTTGGGATACGTTTTAATGGAAGTATGATGAATGTGAACGCTGATTAGGCAGTGGTCACTAAAAGCTGCAGGGTATGCAGCAATATTAGAGATCAAGGTTGGATTGTTGGTAATTACAAGGTCAAGGAGGAAGTTAAATGATGTAAGAAGGTTAGGATGAGTATGCTGAATAACTATTTGGATAAAGTCATATTCATTGAGAAGCCTAGGATGGATAGATAGATAGATAGATAGATAGATAGATAGATAGATAGATAGATAGATAGATAGATAGATAGATAGATAGATAAATGCATAAATACATAGACACATGGATACATAGATAAGTCTATGTGAAGTTTTTACATTTTATATTTGATTAGAGCCTTGAGGTAGAACAGATAGTAAGATAATACTTTATGTAATGGGGAATTTGCTGTGGGGTGTTACTGAACAAAGTATTTATTCCAAGAGATGGGTAGGAAGTATTGCCCTTTATTGCATTTAGAAAGCCAGTATCAAGGTTAGAATTAGGGGAAGCCTGTCTAATGATTTTGTTAGTGCAGAGACATTTTATAGTTTTTTAGAATCTTTTTGGTTAATCAAGGTGGATAGTTTACTAGTTTCTAAGTGAAGTAACTTTTGCTAAGTTAGATTGAATTTTGGTTGGTTTTATGATTATGATAGATTTTACATTTATCTTAATTGCTTGGGTCTAACTTCAGGATCCCATTGTCTCATGTTTCCTTTAGCTGTTTGAGTTGCACATGCAGTGCTTTTGCCTTGCATTTTTCTTTGATTAAGTGGATAGAACATATTTTGTATTAGGATGAATAGGTTTTAAATTGTGGAGACTGCTGGGTCTTTGCTGTTTCATAAAGATGTTCAAGCTATTTGTTGTAATCTGTTTAGTAATGTAAATTGTCAAGATGCAGAGAGTTATCCAGTTTGTATTGTAATAGGGGATTATTTGCTTTAAATGACATGGTTGTTAGTAACTGCTTTAGTTTTGTTGGGAATGTTGTTATTATGATGTCTAGTACATTGGATTGCTTTGTAGTGAGATTAATTCTGGTGCCATATATTACTAGCTAAGTTAAATTAATCTGGGTAAGTAAACTGTCTCAAAACCACAGAACAGCACTGTATGTATTCCACAAAACTCACACGAAGATAGCACCAACAGATTTAATAACACGATAAAGCTTTCGAGCTAACCACCCTTCATCAGTACAAGTAAAATAAGACTTTTCTTCCTTTTAAGTAGGAGCTCCTACTTAAAAGGAAGAAAAGTCTTATTTTAATTGTACTGATGAAGGGTGGTTAGCCCGAAAGCTTTATTGTGTTATTAAATCTGTTGGTGCTATCTTCGTGTGAGTTTTAAGTAAACTGTCTAGCTGTATTTTTTTTAGTTTTCCAGTCTATATTAATGTCATCTAAGTTTCTGTTGTTTGGAAAAACTGAGAAGTTTCAACATGGTGTTTTGAATAGTGGGTAATGGAGGAGGGTTTGGAGAAGTATATTACCACTCTCATACGTTTGCTGTATCTAATTCTATTTGAATTAGTAGTTGGTAGGTTTGGTATCTCTGTTTGCATTATTTTTTTTTATCATTTTAACAGAAAGGTATGAATTTTTTTTTATTTAATGCTGGGACTTCGCCCTTTCTCCTCCTTGCCTGGGTCCTGGCCTGTGATCTGTAAACATTAAACAGTCATTGTAAATACAGGGAGAAATCTGGGAATTTTCTTTTAGCCATAATTTAGTAATTGTGAAAAGTTTGAGGATATACTGCTTTACCCATGCTTTAGATCGAAACCACTTATTTTTTATACTTCCTACATTAAGATTGGCAATAAAGAGATTCCATATTTTAGCAACATTCTGCTGTGTGGCAAAAGTTGGGATAGTATACATGAGATTATGACTACAGTAATTATTTGTACTTCTAATATAGTATATGCTGCTACAGTTGTTTTTGCATGGGGCAAGGCATTATGAAATACGTTTTTCTGCAGATTGAACATAGCAGTCCTAGCATTGTGGTACTATTCTCATTAGGGGAAATATATAATTATTGACTATGGGATGGGTAAGGCCAATCTATAACCAAATGGGATAGGTTCTTTTGAGCACAAAAAGGGAAACTGGCTAGGCTTAAAATGGCTCACAAGGGCAGCTAGCCAAGTACTTGCATATGAACCTATAGTAGTGAATATGTATTGACTAGTTGAATGATGGGAAGCTGTACTCTTTATAAGTTAATTTTAGATCTGAAGTCTGGGTATCTGTGATTTGTAGTACAGCTATTAGTTGGCTCAGGATGCTTATATGTATTACAACTATGTACATTCTTTTTTGGAGCCTTCCATTTAATGTAGAATTATAATATAATTTTAATAAGGACCTTATGATTAATACATCTAATTTATATTTAAGTTTAAATTTCTTGTAAGTGTACTTATTAATGGCCGGATGATTAAGAAAGAAGTGCTGATGAACATATGACAGTTTTTACAAATGAGATATTATTAAGTTTGTACCTTTAATACTACATGATTTTAGTGCTGTTTTAATCATTTACTTGGTAAAATAATTAGTATAATGCTTCATAAAATGTATTTTTTGTTGGGAAGGAGATATGAGTTAATATGCAAGAAACTGCACTTTTTAGAAGCAGTTTAGGATTATGGTAAATGATCTACAAATGTGGTTATAGGCAGAAGGCAGGGTGGTTGGGGATGGGGTGGGAAAAGACCAAAGTATGCCAGCTAATGAGTCTGATAGGAAATCAAATGGTGCACACATGCAGATTCAGAGCTACTTTGTATACGACACAGTGAGTGAACTTAAAATATTTGTCTTGAAGCTAAAGTTAATAACAAAAGATTAAATATAATTAAATATAGTGCATTATTGCCAGCAGCATAAGGTATTCTGAAATCATGGAGTCTCCTCTAAATGTAAAACAAGCCTTGTGGAAGATTAGACAAGGCAGTAATAAAGCATTACATTGTCTGTGGCCCTAGGGTACTGTTAATCTGGCCGAGAGTTCAGCCCTGGTAAAAGCTGATGTCCAGGAGTCTAGCTTGTCTGTGTTTCACTAAAGCAGCATGGTGTATGGAAAGAATTGCTTCATGAACCTCATAGCTGTTGTAAATCTGCAGCCTTAGAGCTGCTAACTTGCCTAAATTTTCATTGTCTGTAAAAGTTGATTCCTGGGAGTCTGAGCGTGTCTGTGTTTCACTGAAGAAGCATTGTAGTGGTGGTTATACTGCTTAGCTGTCTCTTATTTTCTGGGATGTCACTGATTTTAGCTCAAAATGTTTCTGTCTCTCCTACTTCCTTCTAAAGCTGGTAATTTTGGGAGGAATAATGCTGGATTACACTTACTAAATAATGACAAGGGCACGCCAGTGGATCAACAATCTTTTGAGCAGGTTCCAATCAATTAAAAGAATGGTCAAAACTACTTTTGTCAACAGTGGAATTTTATTTTTTCCCCACTATTGTGCAAACTCAAGTAGGTAAATTTAGGTTTAGTGGTTGGGGGCTTGTATCTCTGCAAAAATAACTTACCTCCGAAGTTTGTCAAAAGTTGTGTCAGACAGTTTTTTGATCAATCGGCACTCAGTCAAATAAAAATGTATCTACTGATATGAGTTCACAATGACAATGATTAGAGTTATAGACTTATTTTACTTCATAACATGCATGTTAATTCACATTATCTTGTTCTGTCAACTTCTCAAGTTAACAATGTTTTAAAAAGTGTCCCTGGTTATTTTTGGATTAATTTCTGATTCTTGACTCATACCTCTCAAATTACAATTAAATGTCATCCATTCTACTTGCCCAGGCAGTTTTCAACTATCTTTCTAACTGCAATATATATACCTCTGAGTGCAAACATTAATGAAGCACTCGCCCACCTGTACCAGGTAGCCTGTGATCTGAAAAACAAGAACCCAGAATGTGTCAACATTTTAGCTGGGGATTTCAATCAGGTCAAACTGAAAACTGTTCTACCAAACTACTAGCAGTATGTAAACTTCTCTTCAAGAGATGATAACACACTTGATCAAGTGTACTCAAATATCAAACAGGCATTCAGAGCAGTCCCCACCCCTATCTTGTTGGCTCAGATCGCATTTCCATCCTGCTTATCCCCTTTCACAAACCAATGCTAGTAAGGGAAAAAACATTTCAAGAAACAAATAAGGATCTGTCCTGAAAAAGCTGTCTCTGCTCTGCAAGACTGCTTTGAATGCACTGACTGGAATCTATTTAAAGAGGCTGCCACCACAATTATTATATTAATTTGGATAAGTACATTGAAATGGTTGTGGGATACATCACAAAATGTGCTGAGGATGTCACCACCATGAAGGATGTAACCATCAGAGCCGGCCAAAAACCCTAGCTCACCAGTGAGACAGACACACTGTGGAAAAGGCCAGGGCCAACTTGAACAGAGGTGTGAGAGTAGCAAACTGGGCCTACAGTCTAAAAATACAGAGACACCTCACTGACCAGAAAGATCCCAGGCCACTGTGAAGAGGGATCCAAAACATCACACACTATAAGCCACCATTCAAGCGATGTGATGATAACCCAGACATTTTAAACAATCTAAGCATCTACTTCAGTAGATTCGAGGAATCAAACAGAACCTCATCAAAGAGACTACTCACCAATGAAGATGAAACATCACTATGCCTCAACTTGGAAGAGGTATGCAGGAACCTACCTAGGGTTCACCCGGGCAAAGCAGCTGGACCAGATATGATCCCAGGCCGGCTACTTAGAAACTGTGCTGATCAGCTGGCACCAGTCTTCACAAACATTTTCAGTATATCTCTCAGCCAGAAAAAAAAGTGCCCAAATGCTTTAAGACCACTGACATCATCCCTCTGACCAAGAAACCATCTCCAGCATCATTAAATGATTACTGGCTAATTGCACTTACCTCAGTAGTGATGAAGTGTTTTGAAAAAATGGTCAAAGATCGCATAACATCATGCCTACCTGCTACATTTGATCCTTTACAATTTACATACAGGCCAAATTGTTCTACTGCAGATGCCATAGCCTTAACACTTTGTCACACTTTGGACCACCTGGAAAATAAGGACTGTTACGTATGCATGCTGTTCATTGACTTCAGCTCTGCCTTCAGCATGGTTATTCCACAACAACTGCTGTCTAAGCTGAGTAAACTGAGCATAGAAAACAAAATATGCCACTGGATCTTCGACTTCCTGACTGAAAGGCTGCAAATAGTTCAAGCAGGAAAATATCACTCAAACAGCATCACCTTAAACACCGGGGTCCCACAAGGTTGCATACTCAGTCCACTTCTTTTCACAGTTCTAACACATTACTGCACAGCTATGCATCAGTCAAATAGAATCATCACATTTGCAGATGACACCACAGTAACTGGCCTTATCAAGAAGGAAGACAAATGGGTCTACAGGGAGGAGGTGAACCAACTCATTTATTGGTGCACTGACAACAACTTAGCACTAAATGTTGAGAAAACCAAGGAGATAATCATTGATTTTAGGAAGGAGAATAACATCCCTATCATCATCAATGGTGGCACAGTGCAGAGACTAAACAGCACCAAATTTCTAGGGGTACATATCTCACAAGACCTAAGTTGAGCCACAAACACTTTCTATCTTATAAAGCGAGCCCAGCAATGTCTCCAGTTCCTTAGGAGACTTCGTAGAGCTATCCTCGCCCCACAGGTCCTATTTACCTTCTACAGAGCCATGATTGAGAAAGTGCTGACAAACATCATTGTCTGGTATGGAAATTGCTCTCAAGCTGATCAGAAGGCACTGGATAAGATCATTAAACAGGCCACAAAAATCATTGGCTCCACTCTTCAAGTCCCAACAGGACATAGATTCAAACAGATGGTATGGTAGCATCTGACAACTATTGAGAGATATGCACCATCCGACTTATGGACTATTCAAACTCCTGCCAACAAGGAAGTGCAACAGAAGAATTAGATGCAGGACATTCAGATTCCATAACAGCCTATTCCCACATGCTACCAGACTGCTGAACAACAAACCCATAGCCTAACCTACTGAATGGGTAAAACATTATTTATGTGCAATATGTCATTGTTATTTACATAACTCTCTGAAAACTGTAGACTTTAAGTTTATGGCATATATTGGTGATGAGTAAGTTTTATATGTGTGCCTCTTTTATTTATTTATAGTACTGTTTTTATATATATCCTTATATTTCTCCTGTCTGTTCCTGTTATTGTATTAGTTTTCTTTCTGC
>NC_056746.1:1055493011-1055508011 GCF_019279795.1 Protopterus annectens | reverse complement strand
TCATGTGCAATGCCCAGGACATTATCATGGATGTGTGCACTGGCAGCCCTGGAAGCTATCACGACTCCCACATCAGGCATGCCTCACAGCTGTATCAGGTATTTGTCAGGGGGGGGACATCCCAAATGGCCACCTGGTGGGGGATGCTGGCTATGCCCTGGAACCGTGGATGATGACTTCCATCAGAAATGCACACACACCCATGCAGGAACATCATAATGAGGCACACGCACAAACCAGAATCATCATAGAGTGTGTGTTTGGGATGCTGAAATCATGGTTCTGTTGCTTGGACATATCTGGTGGAGCCTTGCAGTACTCTCCAGGCATGTGTGCCCACATCTTCATAGTATGTGCTGTGCTACACAATATGATCCTGCAAAAACAGCTGCAGCAGGGACAGAATGGTGAAGGCCCTCACAGCCCACTACCATTGCCAAGGGCCCCACAGGCACAGAGGTACTCAGACCATGAACACCCTGAGCCAGTCCCAGTAGGCAGATGGAGGCGTGCCCAGTATGCCCATGCCTTGACAAGGAGGGAACATATAGTACACACACTGACAGTGTAGGCACCTAGGGATTGACACCTTTCTCCACCTGCACACACAGTAAAAATGGATGGCACACACACAAGACTACCTGTAAATTTTCATGTATAGGCAGTCTACTGTGTGCATCCAACATAGGCAGCCCTCAACTATTGCACAGACAACTGCCATTGGCACAAGGTAAGTCAACACCTGAACAGTAAATTAAGCTATCAGCATGTGCTGATACTATATATAGGTTCATAGGTAGGTACCTGGCCAACTGCCAGAGGCCATTCATAAGCCTAGCCAAAATGTGTCAGCCTTTGCCACCCCATTGATTCATTAACTGTCCCTCTGTGGAGCAGAGCCAATAGTGGGATCCCTGGGGTGCATCTACTGTTCCCCATCCACTCTTCAAGGTTTCTCTTGCAGAGTGTTAGTGAGGGGCTCTGTATAATGTAGTTAGGGATGTTGTTCCAAAGTATGGGGAGTGTCTGTGACAGGAATCCATCCCTCTAGCATCTTCCAGTTATTGTTGTGGCAAGGTTCAGCTCACTACAGTGTGTGGCTTACTGTGACATGGATTCCCATAGGTGGAGCATATCCATTAAGCCTGAGTTTGACATTGCTGTGTTGGCCAGCAGAGATCATCTCTGGGTAAATGAGATGCCACTGAGTAAAGCAGGAGTTTATTCAGTCTGGCTGCATAGGGCATATGTTTGAGGCCAGTAATCCCCTGGGCGTGGTACATTCATGGACCTTCCAGCTGTTGGAAGAGTCTTCTGAGGTACATCCCAAATGGGTTATTATACCCTATGATGGGACTGAACAGTGATGAGTAAAGGGGCACTATAATCCCAGTATGTCTAGATGGGAACCCTTTAGTAATCAGATGGCTTACATAGAAAGATGTCCTAACTACTTTGGAGATATGATTGTCAAAGGGGAAATCACTATCTACCTTAGTCCCCAGATACCCCATTACCTCATCTGTAATAAAGTGGCTGCCACTTATGTGTTAATATGTGGATGCTTAATATTCCACAAAGGAATGACCATGAAGTTAGTAGCACTTGGCTGGATGCCATGATGTTGACACCCTGTATTGGTTTCTGTGAGGCCCCTTGAGGGATGTCTGTGTTATTTGGACTATCAATCATGGCTCCCAGTTCGCAGTCATCACCAAACATGGTCTGCCGTAGTCCACCTGTGCTAGCCTGTACCTCTGAGAAGTATATGCCAAACAGTAGGGCTCCCAGGACTGAGTCCTGTGGGACACCAGTCATGGCTGGTCAAGAGTTAGACCTGGAGACCGCTAGTCGTACCATGTGGGTTCTGTGTGTAAGCCTGTTGGCAACGCAACCTGTGATGTATGGGTGTATGTACAGGCTGGTGTGTTTATCTATACTACCTGAGTGGGGCATGGTGTCAAAAGCCTTGGTATGGTCCAGGTAGTATGTGTAAACCACCTCTCCCATCATCTAATGTCTTGGTGACTGTATGTAAGACATCAAACAAGTTCAGTAGGCATGAACTGCACTCAACCAAGCTGGCCTGGGTTGGGTCACGTGTTTGGAGGTTACCAATGTCTTTGTTAATGAGTGCCATGAGAATGTGATCCATACCATTGCAGACCAGGCTAGTCAGGCTTATGGGGTGGTAGTTACCATGGTCAGTTGTGATTCCACCTTGATGGAGTGGAATACCCATTGCCACATGCCATTGTATGGGCATGTAGCCTGTGGAGAGGCTGAGGTTGAAAAGCTTAATTAGGTGGGGGGTCAGGTTGTGTTGTATAGTTTGCAAGATGCAGTCTGGGACAACATCTGCCTCCACTGATGTTGTGTACTGCTGTTAGAGAAGGCCATTTCCACCTGTGTGTCTCTGATGTGTGAGATACTTTACCTTTCGGGTAGTGTTGTGGGCTCTTTAGGTGGTGAAGTATGCAATGAATGTATCTGCAAGGATGTTGGCAATATCAGTAGAGTCAGCATATTTTGTGCTATATTTCACCGGCACAGTGCAAATCTGTATGTCACCACTTAGATCCTTGACATAGCCAAAGAAGGCTTTGTGGTTATCTTTCAAATCCTTGCATATTTCCCTGCTGATGTTTGCCTTGGATGATGTCATGAGGGACCTACGTATCATACTAATAGTGGTTACGGATGTTTGCCCTTCGTGGGATTTGCTGTTTGTCTGGAACACTGTCCTACTTCTGTAGTATAGCCTGTTTATTGCAGGGGTCCACCAGACTGGTGTCCTTGTCTAGGCGAAGTGAGTCTTGGTTTACCAGTGATGGCATGATCCATACATCCGTGTAGGTGCTTATAGATTGCATTTGAAAATCTAACTGTATCTTGAGCAGTGTTTCCCCTTAGCGTGGGGGCTGCAAAACCCGCCACCCCTGTCACTAGTAGTGTAAATTTAGCTGTAGGAAAGGTATACACTGTGGTTTCCATGGGTGGGGGAGATGTTTGGGTGTGGAAACATTGAATAGTTCATGGTCAGATCTAACTAGTGACCGGTTAACCTCTGCTGTGGTGCACCTGTTGCCCATGTTGGTGATGACCACTTCTAGCATGTTTCCACCCATTGTTAGGGAGGTTACCACCTGATACAGGGCATATGAGGTGATAAATTCCAGGAAATGCTGGGCCTGGAAGTGAGTACTTGAGTAAGTTTCCCAGTTAATGGTAGGGTAGTTGACATCGACTGATGCCAGGGTGTGCATTAGGGCTGTCATGTTCTCCACTGTCTCCAGGTAGGTGGAGTGGTGGTTCTGGGTCATGAAGGGTGATCTGTAGCAGGCCACTGTTTACATTGCAGTTGTGACTGATGTTAGCTGCACATAGATGATCTCAGAGGTATCATGCTGCCCCACTAACCTGGAGGTGTAGGTATCTCTGATGAATATGGATACACCCCCTCCATGTCTCAGTCCATGTTCTGTGGCTGAAATGTGTGGTATGGGTTGTAGTCTGGTAGTGCTGGTGTGCTCTCAGGAGCCTTAAGACAGGTCTCAGTTACTACACAGATGTTGACGTTGTCCATCCTGAGGAGTGCTGTGAGTGCATGCATGTTGTGATCACAACCCCTGGTGCTGAGTAGCATAACCCTCATTGATTCTGCTATTGTGCTGTTTACGGAGCTGGTATTCACCTTTGAGACTCTCCTAAAAAAGGCACCATGGGGCGCCAATAGCCTTGGCCAGTATTCCAAAGCCTAAGGCTGACACATAAGCCGGTATGGTATTGTTGCATGCATGTTTCCCATCTGTGCTTGTTTCTCATCTCTCCTGTAGGAAACCTACTGGTAAGCAATAGAAAGCTTTAAACTTATACAAGTCTTCTAGCTTCCAAGATAGGCTTTTGGTGTGACTAAGTATCAGTGTTCTGTATGTTCTTGCTGTGCTTAACTGTTTCCTGACTACATGGTGATTTCTCACTGTATATTGTGATCTAAAAAGTCTGTTTATTCACATATTATGGCTGTGATGGTCTGCACTCTAGAGGTTCACAGATAGCCTACTACCTATCTGCCCAAGAGCAATTAGAAGCATAGCTACAGTGTGTTGGCTTTCTCTGCACCATTGATGAAGTAACTGAGCCTCTGTCAAGCATAGCCAATGAAGCAATTCCAGGCAGAGTTGCCGGAAACTGTTGAAGACTGGGGTGGTGGAGGGTGATAGGGGCACTTAGTGATCTAAAGAGGGTATGTTAATGTGACAATTCAATACCATTTAATTTCCCCAACAGGTTTCACAGCTATCAAACTGGATGGGCTCCACCACCCCCTGGCTGTATGGTTCTGGGACACATGATCCCAGGGGTGTATATTCAGTTACCCATTCACACAACAAGGTTTCCCTTGAAGTGTGTCAGTGAGGGGCTATGCCTAATGTAGTTAGGAATGTAATGTATTGTCTCACATTACATTTGTTATATATTGTTATTTCAAGAGTAAGTGAAGCTCAGTGGGTTCAGGGGCCTCCACCCTTTGCTTAGCCTAGCTTACACATAGAAATCATCTAAATAGGAAATAGGCAGAAGCAACGTTAATGTCAATAGTGTAATGGTTATAGCATCTGCATAGTATCTCTGCATTTGCTGTCCCAATCCCAATAAAGTCAGGGATGTTTATCATGTTAAAAAGTATACCTTAACCACAGCTTGCATATATTGGTACTAATCATCTGTATAATAAACATTCGAAACACCCATATAAACCCATGTGTGCTGGAGAGTAAAGTCAACAGAGAATATAATGTTATGTAAGCACATAGTGAGATGTTACCTCACTGAAATGTATATATCCTGAGTAGCTAGCGGATGTGGCTGTGTTTGCGTGCACATGTTATATGTTACAAAGCTTGTTTAACTGTGTTTAACCACTGCTATAATGTCACACAACCACTTTTAAACATGCTTACAACTGCTTAAATGTGCCTTATTCTGGAGTATAAAACATTTTTAAAGCATCACAGGTGTTGAACCCTGGACCATGCACACTACAGTTGTGGGACTTACCACTAAGCCACCTGAGGTGCACATATGTTTTGCAGTCTTTAGACTGCACCTTATACCATATGCATTCCACTGTAATGACCACAAATGAACAGTCACTTTGTGTACATATGTACAGTACATTGTAAAGTACTGTAGTTTGTGAACCAACACATACAAGTCTACATATGTATTACTGTTACAAATTAATACAAAAAAAAAATATGTTTATATATATATATATATATATATATATATATATATATATATATATATATATATATATATATATATATATATATATATATATACTCATGTCGGTGATGTCTGCACATATATATATATATATATATATATTTATAAGCCTAGCCAGAATGTGTTTGGCTTTTGCCACTCATTTTAAATTTATTTTGCTATGCCCTTTTTCGAGGTTAGTATACTGTGCCTCTGTCTAACAGTGACACAGAAGTGATACCTGGGGTAAACCTACGATCTCCCATCCACTCATCAAGATTCCTCTTGAAGAGAGTCAATGAGGGACTCTGCCTAACCTGGACTGGGATTTTATTCCAGAGTGAAGGGAGCCTCTGGGTTATGAATCTGTCCCTCCAGCATGTCCTATTTATTTCAGTGCTGAGGTTCAAGTCACTCGAGCGCGTAGCTCGATGGGATTTGGATTTTCTGAAGTGCAGCATGTCCATTAATTCCGGGTTGGACATGGCTTTATACGTCAGGCACAGATCGCCTCTGAACAGGCAGTATGCCACTGAGTAGAGCTGGAGTTTCTTTAACCGGGCAGCATATGGCATCTGTTTGAGCCCTTTGATCCTCTTGGTGAGGTAATTTTGGGGTCTTTCCAGTTGCTGCAGGTGTCTGGTAAGGTACATCCCAAAACGGGCATTGTACTCAATTATAGGACTGATGAGGGATGAGTAAAGAGGCACGATGACCTCCCCTGATCTAGATGTGAATCCCTTCATGATTAGGTGGGCTATATAAAATGTTTTTCTAACCACTTTGGCCACGTGGTTGTCAAATGAGAGATTGCTATCAACTTGGGTCCCCAGGTCTCTAATTATTTCTTCTGTACTTAATGGATTACCACCTATGTGGTAATTTGTGGGCACTATGTTTTTGCCAAAGGGGATGACTATACACTTTTTGGCATTTAGCTTGAGGCCATGGCTCTGGCACCAGTTGTCTGTTTCTATGAGGCCCTTTTGGAGGATGCTTGTGTCGGCTGGAGAGTCGATTATGGCCAGTTTGCAGTCATCTGCGAACTTGGTCAGCCACAGTCCTTCCATGTTGGCCTGTACCTCCGAGAAATATATACCGAACAAGAGAGGTCCCAGGACTGAGCCTTGTGGGACACCACTTGTAACTGGTTTGGAGTCTGACATGGCTCCAGCAATTCTAACCATGTGGGTTCTGTCCTTGATCCAGTTTGCAATCCATCTAGTGACATAGGGGTTTATATTTAAGCTGGTGAGCTTATCTATAATGCCCGAGTGGGGTATTGTATCGAAGGCTTTTGCGAGGTCCAGGTAGGCTGTGTGGACCACCTTCCCCTCGTCAATGGCCTTGGTGACTGTTTCAAAGAAATCAACCAGGTTTAAGAGGCAGAATCTGCCCTTAACAAAGCCGAACTGGGTAGGATCCAGTGTCTGTAGGTCCCCAACATCTTTATTTATGAGGTCCATGATGATCCTTTCCATAGCTTTGCAGACCAAGCTGGTCAGGCTTATGGGGTGATAGTTTACAGGATCCGTTGAGGCACCACCTTTATGGAGAGGGACCACTGTTGCTGTACGCCACTCTTTGGGCACATATCCTGTAGTAAGGCTGAGATTGAACAGTAGTTTTATGTTTGGGTTTAGCTCTTCTTGGAGTTCATGAAGGATGCAGCCCGGGACACCGTCTGGTCCCATTGATGCTGTGTTTTTTGCTTTGGAGAGGGCGGCTCTTACCTGAGTATCTGAGATGTCATGGGGGCAGCACTCTGCTGGGATAGATATTTGCCCTTTTGGTGGGGGGGGGGGAGAATTTGCACTGAACCTGTCAGCTAGGATGTTGGCAATGTCTGTGGGTTCGGTGTATTTTTTGTCATTTTGGACTACTTCTGAGCATATCTGGGAATTACCACCCAGGTTCCTAACATAACTAAAGAAAGCCTTGTGATTATCCTTAGTGTCCTGTGCAATTTTTCTCTCGAAGCTGGCCTTAGACAATTTTATGAGTGCCTGTAGTTTTTGCTAATACTGATCAGTGATGCCTTCCCTTTGGGATTTTGCTCTATCATTTAGTAGCTTCCTCCTTCTATTGTATAGTTTGTTTATGGCTGGGGTCCACCAGACAGGACGTCTGCCTTTGGAGGATTGGGTCTTGGTTTTATCTGGGATCGCATGATCCATGCATTCCTGAAGGTGTTCATAGAATGCGTTTATAAAGGATTCTGCGGTCTGGGCCGTATTTTCCACAGGCCCGGGGGCTTTGAAGGATTCCACCTAGGTTTTGAGGAGTGTGAAATTTGCTTTAGAGAAATTTTATATACATACATATATATATATATGTATATATATATATATATATGTATATATGTATATATAAATATATATATATATATATATATATATATATATATATATGTATATATAAATATATATATATATATATATATATATATATATATATATATATATATATATATATATATATATATATATATATATATATATATGTATATATATATATATATATATATATATATATATATATATATATGCATATAATGCAGTTACATCAATAGCCATATATATAAACATCTATGGACACACTTTGTGACACAGAAGCAATCCAAAGGAATTGAAGTGTACACAAAACACATGCAGCTCTGGTATTATAACTATTAATATTAACCAAATTCACCATAGAAGGGATGGTTGTTGTGTATGTGAAGATTGGGGTGGGGAGGAATGATGGGTAATGAAATCATGCATCAAGGAGAGCCTGGCTCGGATGTTCAATAAGTGAACTGGAGGCGTATACATGGAATATGGGGACAATATAAAAAGGACACAAAACAAGAACCATTCTCATCCCTAATGCACCCTGTCATGTCACATTGCAACATCTAATTTCGCAAACATATGAACATTAACATGTATCAGACATGTGTACACCAACTGACTGTCACATTTGTTTTCAGTAGTGAGGAATGCCTGTAGTAAAATGTATATTCTAAACACCATAACATTTGTACATATCTCAGATGTCTTAGTGGTAAAGTCAGTGACTGTGGTGTTCATGGTCCTGGGTTCAAGGGCTGTTAAGTTATTTTGAGGGCCAGAATAAGGGCTGTTGGATGCAGGTGGATTAAAGCAGTTGTAAGCGGGTTTCTACAGGTTTGCGTGATGGTAAGCAGCACTTAAACACGGTAAATGGAGAAGTGCTTCACGGGTTTAACCTTTGCTTAACGTCACACAGACCATGGGCAAACCTGCTTACAACCGCTTAAATGTGCGTTATTCACACTCTCCCTACCAGTGCCTACTCTGAGAGGTAAAATGACAACACCTTCCAGGATTAGAACCCACAACCATGTACTCACTCCTCAGAGTAACCTACCACTAAGCTACCTGAGATGTACTTATCCCAGTTGTGTATGCAGACAGGTTAAAACACAGAAGGGAGGAATGTGTTGAAATAGGACAACCTGCCATGTACCCAATGAAAGGTGTATGCTCATATATATATATATATATATATATATATATATATATATATATATATATATATATAGAGAGAGAGAGAGAGAGAGAGAGAGATACATAGAGACATGTCGATATATATAGATCTACATATATATGTAGATATTTAGATAGGTTAAAAACATCTACACATCTATGGAGGTACAGATAAACATATGCAATAATATATATTATATCTATATACATATACAGATATATATATATATATATATATATGTATATATATATACACACACACACACACACATTTATATATATATATATATATATATATATATATATATATATATATATATATATATATATATATATATATATATATATATATATATATATATATACACATACATACACGTGTGAAGACAGCATCCGAAGTGTTCATATCTGAGTATAACATGGACCATAGCAATCACACATTCAGCCCCCAAACAATATGAACATAACATATGAAGAATATATGCCAATACACTATTACAAATATGTTCTATGGACACAGTCACCAACACAACTGCAGTGACTGCAAATATCCATGACAGAAATACACAGACAGCTTTCATTTAGCAAAACTTTATTACATCCCAGTATATTGCCAAAAGGATTCAAAAACTAACAGTACCTGCATGCTATACAGGAAGCATTTAACAGTGCCTTAATGAATCAGCCTGCAATTACCATAGTATTACTCCACTAAGGGATAGGTGTTCACATAGGGAAAGAACACCCACACACATATAGAAGTTGTATTACAGGGGCTCCTACACACCTGCATGTGCTATGCACACCCACCATCTACCCCACACCCAAACTAATTGCATCAATATATACTGTCATACCATAACCAATTATTCAACTACTGTACAACATCTGCTGAAACCTTAACATACCTGGACACAGACACACTAACATGGCCCTATGTGAAATAGTTACTGTTATACAATTGAACAGCTGTTGATGTTACAGGGTTTGTATGAACTTATCCTGTTTCAGAGGGTTGAAAAGTTTGTACACCAGGAAGTGTTACCGAGTACTGATTATCAGCACAGTATGATACACATTAACACCAAACTAAATATGTCTGATAAGCACACTGTAAACCACCTATCATTATATGCATATCTATGCAGCCTTGAGCGGGGCAAGCATCCTGGCCAGATTGAAACATATGCAGAAGTATTAGGTACAGACAAATGAACAATGTTCAGAAATATAACAGTAGTACTCACATTTAGACCAAATCCTCTAGGCATTACACACAATATATTACTGTTCGTCTCCATACAGCTGTTGCAATAGATTTCAGACAACACTTCCAGGCTGTAGTCCTCACAAGTAAGGCAAAGGGACAACCCCCAAGTGGAGTACTCAATTATACCCCACTGTTGCCATGGTATTGGCTAAGGCAGTAGCAGTGCAGCTGATGTGCATGTGATTAGCTACTTAGGAACGCCAATTGGTTATCGGGATAGCACGTGTTACTGATCTGTAACTATAAAAGGTTGCCTTGTCACACATTCAAACCATCTGTATCTACCTGTAGGACAGTATAAAACACTGAAAGACAAACCGGAAACGAGTATTATACTAGTCAATAACACCTCCAATTACTAAGAAGGTATGTATAACATGCAGTATGTCTGTGTATGTAGTACCTGTTCTGTAAGAAATACAGTGTAATCAATGCATATAGTGGAAATAGCTATCTTGTAGTGATGTATTGCTGAGCAGTAGTAATGCTTGTAGTATTCTATGTGTGTACTGCTGTAGGTTACAAGGCAAACTCCTCATACACCACAATGGATGATATGGACTTGGAACTCACCAATTCGTTTCCAGCCACTGTCAGTGTCAGGGTTGGTCCAACAAGTATGTGCTATAACAGGGAATAGTATATGTCAATATATTGTAACAGTCGACATATGTATGGGTGAATAAGTAAGATGAACATGTCAAAGGTGGGCTTACTGGGCAAATATGGTTTGCATTGTGGGATATTGTGCCAATAACTGTGTAATGTGCAGTATTTTAGGCAGATCTGTATTCCATTCTACATAGCCTTTCTGTTATGTTATGCAAACAGTAGTTATGTGTATTGGCAATTACAATACTCAATAACAGGATACATATCACTTGTATTCATCTGACAGTTTAGCAGCATGATAGCAAAGATAATTGGAAGAGCTAGGTAACTATTCATGCACATAACACATGTAATATCCACCTCTCTAGTATCGTTTGCAAGCAATAACGGCTGTGCATGTGAACATGTCATGCAAATTTGTAGTGACCCTTGTTACAGGGCTGGACCTCTCTAGTATCGTTTGCAAGCAATAACAGCTGTGCATGTGTACATGTTATGCAAATGTGTAGTGACCCTTTTACAGGGCTGGGCCAAATGGCTATCTGCACACCTACATAGAGTGGATATTGAGAGTAGAGACACACTGGTTGAACTACCAGGTTTGTGTAGACTAACCTCTCATTGCCAACCTAACAGCCACCTGCACATACTGTATGTAAGGTAGTGCACAGCACTGGTAATGAAACAGGTTGCATATCATCTTTAACTCCAGTGTAACATCTGCAGTAGGAGTGTAAGATGTAGGAGACAGCTGCCCATGTGTAATAGCTGCTTCATAGGTGATGGCTTACACCATCTGATTATATCCTGATCATGTTGATAGTGGCATCAGAGTCTATTGATACATGACTCTGTTTGGGGAGTGGTTGTCTGTGCCCAACAGAGATCATGGTCCTGGTGGATATGTGAATATATACCCAGAGAAGGAAACAGACCTGTAAACAATTGCATCATCTGTAATCAACTATCTGGATGTGATGTGCTCCTCAGAGGAGGATTTCTGCTAAAGGTAGCTACAATGTTTCCGTAATAGCCAGTGTTGTCACGTCCATAACACAGATATTTACATGTGAGCATCACTGTCTAAAACATCTTCCTAATCAATAAGTAAACTAAATACAGTACTTGGTACTTGTAGTTCTGAATGCTCATACAGGCATGTCCACTAGTCAGCTACTGGTGTTTACTAATGTCAGCTTTGTGTATGTGGCCATCCAGGGGGAATGTAATCTGTATGTCTTGTACACTGTCAAACCCACCTAACACCACATCCCACACATTGTCTGGGATGCAGCTACAGGGGTAATCTGGAAGGCAGTCCAGTCTACCGCCATGACTGGACTGGACAGTCATGAGGTGTAGGTTAACACATACATCTCATCATCACAACCAACACATACCCTTACCAGAACACAGTAAGGACACCCACACTCACACACACTACCAGAAATCACACACATTCACAGATGAGTATCTGGCAAAACAAGTGACCTCCCAAGCTGGAAGAGACAGACAATGAAATACACAAACTGTATGACATAGTTTGCATAATTGTGACACACCTCAGAACACGTGGCCAGAAACATGCCCGACAGTACTCATTTGTGAATGCAAACTCTAGCACTATGTTACACACCAGCCTATACGAGGGCATACATACTGTCAGCTGCCTGTTTGCCATGATTAGCCACATACTCATACACTCACACCACCTTTTGAAATATACACATGGCTCTGGCATATTCCATGTTGTTGTGCAGGACCTGTGATGCAGTAGCCTGGACTGCATGGAAACACATGTAGGAACTGTCAGGTCTTGTAGCCCATGCAGGTATGTCCCAAGGCCTGGGTAGCATTTTGCCATTGGCCAGAATGATACTGCAGTACAGGGACACAAGGATTGTATTCCACAATTGTCTAATGTAGTGGTGCAAGTCAAAGGGTATCCAGTATCTCTCTGCCTGGTATAACATGGTTGACAGGTCATGATGCTTTGCCAGACGGGGCGTGCACCTGTCAACCCTGGGAATCTGGATACTGCCTAGGGCTCATGCTTCCCCTATAGTGCCTTCATCATGCACAGTTCAAGTGAAGGTCCACTGCTGTTACAGGGCCAGACAAGCAATATACTGCAGGTCTCGCTACACAATGATACATGTCAGAAACACTATATGGACACACATATGTCAATCCCTAACATGAAGAACATATCTCTGCAGTGGTTGAGACATATTTCAATGCTCGGAGAGCACACCTGCATGATCAGGTTATAACACATACCTCACCTTTTGCCCATTATCCTTTATTGGAACACATGGGCCGCAGGTGTGTCCATATTCCTGAAGGATATGTACACCCTCACATGAGTTGCACTTGCATAACTTCAGATGCATTATACTGAACAACTACCTTTGTGCCAAAGTGGAATTCAAATTGCACCTTGTGGCAGATCGCCCACCATGCCACGGATTTCCCAACTGTCATAATGTGCTGTAATGGGAAAGATTAGGTTTGAGACAGAAAACCATAATAATGGCTACTCTCAACTATTCCATTATGAACTGGGAAGACTTCTCATGTACCAACACCTGCGCTCAATACATGTTGGATTCCATCAGCCCCAATTACCTAGATCACAACAGTCACACAAATAGGGCTAACAGTATGCTACACATAGTCAGTCTCCAAAGCCAATATTATGCTTCATAAGAGCAAAGTGGTGACTGTCATGGCACCCATGCAGATGGACAATGCATGTGCAAATGCTGAATCCTAAATCCTATACAAATGAACCTTAAGCAGTCACATACGTGCAGTGATTGTGCCATTGAAACAGAAACCAAGATTCAACCAAAACAAACAAGAAAGTAAACTGGTGGTACCATGCTTTTAACTGTACCACAGAAGGTAGTAACTGTTGCAAGAGTGAACACACATGAGTGTAGTTGATCCCTGGTCGGCCTCAGTAAGATGCAGATACACCATATAAAACCACACAAAGCTACTGTGAAACTAATCAGCCACATATTATGAGGTCAACCACAGAGCATTCTGTAGCTGTGTCACAAATCATAATGGCAACAATAGGACCTGCCGTGCTTCACAGCACTATGGCATGGGAAGTACTGCACCTACAGAAATAGCACCTGTTCATCCAGATAGGGTCTTGGAGAACCTAAACCCACTCCCACCCCCCCAACAGGTACACATAATTATATATCCATGTACACTACAGAGCCCTGGTAATAACAACTATGCAGGTACAAGCTGCACTCTCCAAAGCCATACATACAGCTTTCATGGGACCTGTCAACATCCCAGGGTTTATCTTACACAAATGTAAGAACAATCAGCTCTCCACATACACATTATGTTCAATCATAGCTCCAGGCTGTGTACACACTGAATGGTGCATAGCAACAGTTATCACACCCCACAAAGGGGAGACACCATTGATAATGGGAAATAGTGCACTACTACCCTGCTGAGTCTAGTCTGTAAGGCCATGAACCGTGATCAACATATTTGATGTACTCAGTACAGATGCAGATGACAGTAAGGTTGATTCACACAGCATATCACAACCTTGCCAGGTCTTAGGACACCATCACCCACATTGTGTTCCAGCTACACTCAGTAAATTAGGTGTATATTCCTATGTCACAGGAGTGGTTAGCAACTGGACTGCTGGCAGAACCAACATTACAGAAGGTGTTTGACTAATACATGCACATCAAACCAGTGCCAGCCATAGTAATACAGGGTTCATTCCTGGTACTCCCCCTCTTTGTTATCTATACCACACAGACTAACACAGAAGGCATCTGCCTATTGATGTTTGCAAATGACTATGAACTAGGAGCAATAGTTGACTCAATGTGTGCTGTGTTCAATATACAGAAGGGCCTTTGTGTGTTAGATGTGTGGTGTGTGACGTATAGCCACAATCTGACAGCTAAGTATTGCATTGTCATCCCCTATGTTAAAAACCCTGTACCCATGAACTACCACCTGGGCAGCAGTCAACATAATGGCAACTGTGTGTGTATGGGATGCAGCTGGACAGTAGTCTTTCCTTTGATAGTTACTTCACCATACCAGTCAGAATGATATGGCACCCCTAATCATGACAGGGTGCCATCCATGAATATAGAGATAATTGTTCAGCCATACTCAACACTCATGTGACCCATAATAGATCACATATTTCCTTTAAGGGTTATTACCCAAGTGTAGATGGCCTACACTGCCTTTCCCAATCCCTAGCTCCACTATGTAGCATGCAGCCTACCCTGAATAAAGCCATGTCCAACCCAGAGATGTTGGATGTGCTACCCA